>NW_017672718.1:52452-85707 GCF_001879085.1 Nicotiana attenuata | reverse complement strand
TATATATATATATATATATATATATATATATATATATATATATATATATATATATATATATATATAAAGTGGTTCAGTCCCATCTTTGTACAGTTGTATTTCTATCAAAGATTTTGTTATACTTGTGGTTATCCGGGCCACGTTATGAGGGATTGTCCGACGAGAGGTGATGCAAGCATNACCTGGTCCCTCGATGATTGGCTATGTTAAGAAGGAAAGGTACAATGCTAAAAAGTGTTTTTCGGCGACATCTAACTCAAATCTATACTGTTACAGGTATACACATATGGCAGTCTCAGGACAAAAACAAGTAAGAGTGACATTGCACTTCTAGGAGTCCTTGCTCAAAATTTTCAAAAACAGTCACGGAACCTGGTTCCTGTGACTCAGGTTAGTAGTCTCTTCAATACTTATATGCCTTTTTAAGTTGTTGAAGTGTCATGTCATCAATTTGTTTCTGCCTTTCTCCTGCCTCTCCTCCTAACTTTTGAAGTTCAAAATGTTAAACCTTTTCTAAACTGAACCGTTGCCCAAAAAAAAGGAACTTCTCTATCTTACACCCAAATAAAACCGAGTCTTTTCTTCAAAACCAAAATCAATCTTGTCTCAAAGTAATTTTTCTTTCCAAATATACCAGAGCTGAACCCAACTCTCTCACTTTCCAAAAAAAAAAAAACTAACTCCATCAGAATCATAACCCCAAGAAGTCTTTGGTAGATTTTGATGGAAGTGTAACTGAAAGGGAACAAGGTAGATCTAATATTCTAGAGTGTGAGGCTGAAGTTGCGGTTGGATTCGTAGAAATGTTGAAGGATGGAGAAATTGGTGAATATGAGGACTGAATGAGGGACCTGATCCCTCAAGTCCTTCTCATGAAGTTAATTTTAGTGATGATCTTTTTCTTCTTGAGTTCTGTGTATAAACGAACTTTCGATCAGTAAAAAGGATTGATGAAAAGTAGGTTGATTGATGGTGAAGTGGTGTGAGCTACTGATGTGATTAGAGAATGAAATGAAATCTTTTCCTATGAGAAAGAATTTTTTTAAAAAAAAAAGGAAAGTTAGCCGAGAAAGATGCAGCAGATGATAAGGGTAAACAGATTGAGAAGAAGAAGAGGGAGACATGGTTGCTCAGGGATAGAAAGGGTAGTGTAAGTGAGGAACCTGGTTCCTTATAGAAGCAAAAGATTAAGCCATTAGGTTTGGAGGGAGAAGACGTTGAAGTCTCAAAAGGTGCTGTAAGGCAGAGTGTTGACTCTAATATTGTTGAAAAATGGAGGAACTTCTCAACATTGTTGAGTTCCAAATATAGAATCACCTCTTTGTTCCTCCAAGTCCCAATGTTTCTGAAGAAGAAGTAAAAACTTCTATGTTTTACGTGATACTATAATGCTATATGTGCATGGGACTGAGTCTGTTCTTGATGAGACGAAACTTGGGGAGATTCTTGGTGATCTGATTAATGGTTCAACCTACTCAGATAGGTTGAGAACCTGGTCCTCAAGGACCCTTGGCAGAATAGAATTCTAAGTTGAAGGGTGAAAACGAAAGATTGAGGAAACAGGTGGAGGAACTGAGAAAGCAAATGATCATTGATCAAAGGGGAGTAAATGAACGAATGGACAAGCTCATCAAAGCCTTAGCCTCTTACTTTTATTCATACCCAGTGATCCATGTCCTTCACTCCTTCCCAATTCCCTTGAATTCTTACCTTCTTTTGATCCCTATATTTGATGACATTGGTACTTCAGTTGTTTAAATTGTCATATTCTGTATTGTTGAAGCTACTATGCTTTTATCATAATTACTCCACTATGTGCCATCACTCTATTTTGGGCACTGACATTCACTTATTGTTCTTGTTATTGTTTATGCTGTGTTGCCCAAGTGGCCTGAGTTAATGTTGCTGAATTCTTCTTGGTGGTACTTCTTCTGTTATTCTTTTCGATGATGCCAAAAGGGGGAAGTAATATAGGTGTCCACATAGGGGAGGAACAGAATCGAATTGATATGTGTGTTGTTCATGAAAGATGGCTCTGCTTCGCAGGGGGAATGTGTTCCTGATGGCTCTGCTTCGCAGGGGGAACGTGCTGAAAACAAGTTGATTATAGGTCTGATCTGCAGGGAAACATGTGAGGAATCTCGTTTTGAAGAGGAATAATAATTTTAGGTCTGTCATCATCAAAAAGGGGAAAATTGATCTAAGTTACTCTATGTCATGTTTTGATGATGACAAACGTTCTCAACATACTAGGTACGGACCGGATGTGATCAGTGCAGATAAGGAACCTGATTCTCAGGGGGAATAATTTTGGGTTTGTCATTCATCAAAAAGGGGGAAATTGATAAGCTATGGTACTTTGAGTTTTGATGATTTGCCAAACAGTCTTGAGGAACCAGTTGTGATCAGTTCCTTAGGTTCGGTTCTCGTGAGGAATATGGCTGATTCGTAGGGGGAACAATGTGGAGATCTGGTTCTCAGGGGGAATATCAATTCTAAGTTTTTCGTCATCAAAAAGGGGGAAATTGATAGGCTATAAGTATCTTGGGCATAGGTACTTTACTTTATGTTTTGATGATCTAACAAACTTACCATCCAGAACCAGATACGGAACCTGTTATACATCTACAAGACCTTGAGATCACAAAACTCCAGATTGGGATCCAGCGTAGGATATAACACAACTCTTCAGAGTGGAAGGAACAACTGAGGAAACAGGTCCCTACCAGTTCCCGAGGAGACTGTATGAAGTCAACTCTCCAGCATGAATGTTACTACCTGCACACGCTACTGCACAGGAACAGTGCAGCAGTCAAATTTCTATGGAAGGCTTTTTACCTACCCTGCTTACCTCACTGTAAGTGATGTCACACAAGTATAAATACCATCAAGGAAGGTAAAACAACTTACTTCATGAGAGAACCATATAATGGACCTGAAGCTAGCCTGGTCTAATCATTCAGGTTAATCGACTAAAGATAATCTAGGTAGTGTGCTTTAGGTTCACGAACCAGATTAGGAACCTGATATCTTAGTGTTCCCCTGACAGAAGTATAAGTCAACAGTACAACTGGAAAGCAACTGCAAAAAGTGACTGCCTGCAACTACACGTAACAGTTCTGTAGATAGTGCATCAGTCACTTCCCATTGAGATTGGACATCACCATTATGAATTGACATCACTAAGGTAATGTCTTGTATAGTATAAACGTCATGCAAGGTACAAGATTCTGGTTCAACACTTGCAAAATTAGAAAAGGAAAATATTCTCTCAAGTGTTCAAGAACCTCCCTCAAGAACAAAGCTACTTCAACCTCAAGGACCTGATCCAAGATCGAAGACATCTTAAGTCGTTAGGTTGTTGAGTCTTTGTTATGTGTTCTTCATTGTAATTCCTAGTTTGCTTTCTTAGAAGCGTTGCCTTAGGAACAAACCAAACTTCCTAAACTTCTAAGTTTATGTTGTGACTAGGGATAGTCATAAGCAAAAGCCTTTGTGACCGTAGTGTGACAAAGTGGCTTGTGGTGAAAACATCACAAGTTAGTTAAAAGCCTTTGTAACCGTAGTGTGACATAGTGGCTTGTGGTTGAAATACCACAAGTTAGTCAAATTCTTTGTAAATAGGATAGTTATAGAGTGGCTTGTGATGAGAGCATCACAAGTTAGTTGAAGTCTTTGTAATAAGGGTCATTGTAAAGTGGCTTGTAATAGGGAGATTGCAAGTTAGTGAAGTTAAAAGCCTACAGGCGCAGGTCGTGGTTTTTTGATCCCCTTGTGTGGGGTATTTCCACGTAAAAATCCCCGGCCTTATTTACATATAGCATTTGCAGCAGAACCTCATAAAAGACCAAGTACTCTACTAATCGGTGGTCTCACACAAACTTAGCATTGTACCAAACTGATATAGGACCAGATCGCTATACAGTTTGGTTCATCAGTACTTTCAGAGGAAACACATAGAGAACCCGATTCTCTATACAATCTGGTGGACGCACAGTTTCTAACAAGCTTGTTTGTCATCATCAGTACGCCCCACTGGGCAAGGTTCACAAGCACCAATGAGTCGTGGTAGAGGCAGAGGTGGAGCATCTAGCTCGAGCGGTCCTCAGAACCGCATTTATGCGTTGGTAGGACGACAGGATCAGGAATCATTGCCTGATGTGGTTACAGGTATATTATCAGTCTCCTTGTATGATGTATATGCAATGATTGACCCAGGTTCCACCTTATCACATGTTACTCCGTTGGTTGTTAGTAAGTTTTGAATAAAACCTACACGCGTTGGGGACTCTGTGATAGCTAAGCGAGTATATAGGGGTTGTATAATAGTAGTTCATAGTCGATCTACCATAGCGGACCTAATTGAGTTAGATATGGTTGAATTTGATGTTATAATGGGTATGGATTGGTTGGCTTTTTGTCATGCCAACGTTGATTGTAGATCAAAGATAGTCCGATTTCAATTTTCAGGGGAGCCTGTTTTGGAGTGGGAAGGTAATACGGCGTCGTCGGAAGGTAGATTTATTTCTTATCTCAAGGCAAGGAAAATGATCGGAAAGTGCTGTATTTAGCACTTAGTTCGGGTTCAGGATGTGGAAGTAAAGTCACCAACCATTCAGTCCATCCCTGTGGTTAATAAGTTTCCCGATGTTTTACCCGATGAGCTTCCGGGCCTTCCACTAGAGTAAGAAATTGAGTTTGCTATTGACCTACTACCAGATACTCATCCAATATCTATTCCTCCATATAGAATGCCCCCCGCAGAGCTGAAAGAGTTAAAAGAACAACTATAGGACTTACTTGATCAGCAAGAGTTGGCGTGCTCCACTTGATCTGGAGCTGCTTTTGATTTTGGTACGATATGCTTATATATATACATGGGTATGACGTGGCCCAGTCCCGTCTTTGTACAGTTGTATTTCTATTAGAGGTTTGTAGATAATTATGTATATTTGGATAGTATGTGGTAAAGGTGGCACAATAGTTAAAAGAAAATAGTTATCCACCCATATTATCCATCAAAAAATGGGTTGGATAATGAACTATTTAAAAACGGATCGAATATGGATAAAGAACCTTAATATCCACTTAGAAAATGGTTAACCAAATGGATAACCAATGGATAGCTAATGTGTTTAACTTTTACATTTGTAAAGCCTCAAATTGGAGTTCCTCAAGTTTGAAAGACTAGAAATTCTCTCATAAGTGATCATATTAGAGAAGCCATGGATAATATGGATCCGGATAAACCCGTTTTTATCCGTCTTAAATATGGGTCGGGTCGGATAATGTATCCGTTTTTTAAAATTACCCATTTTGATCCGCTCATATCCGACCCGACCCCGCCTATTTGCCACCCCTAGTATTTGGCCTTGTCGGCTTTCAGTTTTGAGTATATAGTTGTTTATAGCAGCCTTGCCGGCTCGCCCACTGTATTCTACATGTATATGTACATATGCCTTTTTGGCAAGTATCCTTCATGTATGTTATTCTCGTAATTCAGCAGACGTCATTTAGGTTTATATCTTAGACGCATGCTTAGGGGTGTTCGACAGGTAGGACTCAGGCACCCGTCGCGGCCCATTGGTTAGGGTCGTGACATTTGAGATGAGATTGTTTTTTGAAATATGATAAGAAAAATCATATTTTGGAATATGAACAATGAAATCAAAGTTACTACCGAAACACTTTTTAATTTTTATTTATATCATATTAGAATGAGTATGGTAAAATAAATATTAAACTCAAACAAGCTAATAAAATCTAGATGACATTGTAATAAATTAGGTATTGAATATTATAATTGCAAAACTAAAGAATAAATAGAGAAATTAAATAAAAATTTAGATTTTTTATCATAGAAAAAAGGGTAAAACTTAATCAAATTTGGGATGAGAAAGTTTTTTTTTATATTACGATAAGGAGTGTCATAATATGGATATGTCCACGTAACTCAAGTCTAATAGATAAAATCAAAAACTAAAATATTGAATAATAAAAATAAATTAGAGATAATATGAGGATATTTATAAATCACAAGTTTAGAAAATAAAGTAAATTAGAATACTTAATATATTATTAACAAATTTAAATAATTTGAATTTTTTGAGCAATATTTTCAAGACAAAATAAATATTTATCCATATAATATTAAAGAATAGTAGTTGATAATGATATTAAATAAAATTACAAGTTAATGAGCCACATAAAACGTAATAAGACTATATATTAGATAATAAAAAATAGCAAAATTAAAGAGAATTATTAAAAATTTACTATTAGAAATGAAAGCGTAAGACTATTTGAATTTGAGATTAGAAAATACTTAAAATTATGATAAGAATACTCAAACTATAGAATATAGATATAGTTTAACTTATTATGTAGTAATTTTAATAAAAAATTAAACTTTCATATTAAATACAAACGGAAAGAAGAATTCAATTTATTTTAATTTTTGAAAATAATATAGAAATAATTATTATTATAATTATAAGTAGAAATTATTGACATAATAGATATAATGTGATTCTATCCACGATTTAAATTCATTTGATAAAATTAAATAAATAAATAATACTCAAAAATATTAGTGATAAATTAATTTGATTACTATATGATGTGTATCATTTGATTTTGTATAGATTTGCTATAATTTTGTACACTACAACAAATAATAAAATAACAACTAATATTTCTCATAATAATATGATATATTAGATCCTAATATTATAAGATTAATATTATGTCAAATTATCCACGCATCGTGCGGATTCTAACACTAGTAATTTGAAAATGATCTTCAAAGTTTTGCCTTAAATTGTTTTTAGCCTTATCTTCTAAGTCAAAATTTCTTCTTGCACAAGAAATAAACATAGCTGGTTGTTTGAAACTTTGTGGTGTGTTGTGGCACGGGCAGTAAATATGGCTATGATTGTTGTATATGAAGATTCTGATAAATAAGTTTATTAAGCAGATAGCATTAAACAGGCCTTCTTAGCTCAGTGGTAGAGCGCGTGGCTTTTAACCACGTGTTCGTGGGTTCGATCCCCACAGACGGCGTAGACTTGATCAAATCATACGTTATGGTCCAATATTATTTTTTGTTTGAAAACTTGACCTTATTACCATTCTAGAACATCTTCCGAGATGTTAGAACTGTTATATAATGCTCATAGGTATAGGGTCGATGACCACCTCTTCCAAAATATATTGTAAGTTTCTCTCATAAAAAAAATTATGCACATCTATTTTTAGAAAGAACACTATTTTTCTTTAGGTAGGTAACTCTTTTGAGTGAGGTTAATCCAAGGCCTAAAACTGTTTATTGGCAAGATGGAAGCATTTTTCACCCAACCCTTACGGCTTGCGCATTCGAGGAAGAGGCTGGAATAAAAAAAGACCAGATTTAACACATACGAGTATAATTCTTTGTAGAGCGAAGTCGGTCCTATAGTACGTATATTTAAACCTCACCATTTTACGGATTCACTGCATTCAAAAAATTAAAGAAAAAGAAAAAATGTAGTAGTTGTTAATTTAGGAAAAAAATTCGGCTGAAAGAGATTGTTGTATGCATCTCTTCGCCTTTCTTGCACTCCCATGCGCCTAAAAATGGTTGTAGTTACATGCCCTACCGTTTCAGCCGCAAGGGATCTAGAATGAATGTATTAAATTGTCAAAGTCTTGGAGGATAATGAAGATAAATGATAGCTTAGCTGTACACCTAATAAAATTAGCCAAATCTATGTGGGTTTGAGGTATTATGCCTCTCTAAATTTCTGATGGGTATTTTCATCCTCTTAAAATTGGTCTAAAATTTGTTGATAGTATCGATAGCGTTCAACAATCAAAACAAATGCCGAACAAATAGTGCCCTCAAGGGGCCGAGTTAAGGAAGAAAACATGAAAGAAGATCAAATAAAATCCTCTTAAACGCTCTGATTTGATTTTACTAACTTCCAGTTGCTCTCAACTGTTTAGAATTTTTTTATTTGTCATACTTTTTCAAATGTGTAATTCGAATCCATGACATTGTGGCTAAAATGTTGATCTTCAAAAATCATTCAATCAATCCGAACTAGAGGAGTTTTGATGATATTTTTCTTTTTTATCAACAATCCTAACAAATCAATTGACATTCTCATCCCGTTTGGATGAGCTTATTTTAAGTGCTTTTAAGCATAAGTCATAAGTTAGGAATTTTAGCTTTTGACTTTTGGTCTTTTTTTGTTTTGTTTTGTTTTTTTTTTGTTGTTGTCATTTTAAGGGCGATGTGCACAAATAGCCACTAACAGCTCCTGTCTTTATTTTAAAGCCAGTGTTTTAAATGTCTTTAGTCTTTAGCCACTGGTTTAATAAACTTTAACTGCCCGGACGAAAATACCCTTCTGCTCATGTCCTTAACTTCAGGACTTCAGGACTACATGTCCTTAACTTTTGAACTTGAAACTCTAAGTTGAGGACTTCAAGACTACATGTCCTTAACTTTTTAACCTGTAACTCTAAGTTCAGGACTACATGTCCTTAACTTTTGAACTTGGAACTCTAACTTCAAGACTAAGCGTCCTTAACTTTTGAACTTGTAGGTCAAAGTTAAAGACCTATTGTCCTTAACTTTTGAACTTGTAACTGTAAGTTAAGTACTGCTTGTCCTTAACTTTTGAACGTGTAATTGTAAGTTAAGGACTCTGTCCTTAACTTTTGAACTTGGAAATCAATGTTAAGGACCTATTGTCCTTAACGTTTGAACTTGTAACTGTAAGTTAAGGACTGCTTGTCCTTAACTTTTGAACGTGTAACTGTAAGTTAAGGACTGTCTGTCCTTAACTTTTGAACTTGAAAATCAAAGTTAAGGACCTATTGTCCTTAACTTTTGAACTTGTAACTGTATGTTAAGGACTGCTTGTCCTTAACTTTTGAATGTGTAACTGTAAGTTAAGGACTGTATGTCCTTAACTTTTGAACTTGGAAATCAAAGTTAAGGACCTATTGTCCTTAACTTTTGAACTTGTAACTGTAAGTTAAGGACTACCTGTCCTTAATTTTTCTGTCTTTTTTTTTTCCGCCTTCCCTGTCTTTTTCTTTGTTAATATCTTATGTTCTTGCTTTATATCTTATTTAATTTTTGTTTAGAATTAATTGTAAGGGTAAAACCGTATAAATTCTCTAACCAAAAGCTAAAGGAATTGGGTTTGGAGTTTACACCAGTGAAACAGTGCTTATATGAAACGGTGAAGAGTCTACAAGAGAAAGGTCACCTTCCAATTCCTACTCAAAAGGATGAGATTATTTGAATTCAGTCTTAGCAATTCAGATTATTTGCATTAAACCAGTTGGTACCGGTTGATATTTTTGGAGTATGTGATCGAGCAGGATTTTGAAATATTGATAGAGGGTTTGGGAAGGAGAAGAGATAGAAGAAAGGGTAACAGAGTCTTTTTATATTAATTTTAATAGACTAGTGGCTACTATTGCTAAGCATTGAAAATGCTGGATAAAAAGTAAATACCACTTTTAAAGTGGCTACCCCACACAATTTTTACTCATTTTAACTTAGAAATACACTACTAGAAATTGGAGCTATGGCAACGCTTTTTATCGCTACGGATCAGTAACCGTTGCTATAGATGGTGTATTGTTACGGTTTGAACCGTTACAACAAAATAGTGGAACTACCGGGACACTTAGGAACCGAACCGTAGCAATAGTCTTAAAACCGTTCCTATAGAGGTATCTCTGGCAATGATTTTTATAACCGTAGCAATAAAGCAATCTATTGTAACGGTTATGTCTATTGTTACGGTCATTAATTCCCTCCTTATTTTTCAGCAAAATTTTCTATACCCGCTAAAATTAAATGGGCCCACAATATGATTTTCAATCTTTAATTTTTCGCTTTTATATCTAATAAAATACTAAATCCCTAATTTTAGTTTTATCGGAAATAACGAGGAGATACAGAGAGGCGATTTCGGACTCCATCTTCTCCAGGCAATTTCGGACTCGATCCAAGCATCCATCAACACTTTCTCTAAATCTGAAAATCGTTAATTGGAAGGCTTAATTTCGGACTCCAGGCTCAACAACAGAGGCGGTGTACTAATTAATCCTTTAGAGTTTCTCCAATCGGTAAACAACTCTCTCCTTTCGAGTTTTGATTTCTAATTTCTTGCTCTTTTTTGCAATTAAGTATGCATAATGGCCATCGCAAATCTAGTTTGATGTCTTAACTCGTGTGGGTCTTGAATGCTTTTTTTAGCAGCTTTTTTAATTTCTTTTTGTTTAAATTTCTGGGTTATTTTTTTGTGTTTTTGTTTAAATTTTTGGGTTGGTTGCTCGTGGGTTGGTTTTTTGTGTTTTTGTTTAAATTTTGGTGTTTCTGTAAGCAAGTGACGAACCTGGTTTTTGCTTTTTATCTCGCTTCTGAAATTATTTTTCAGGTTCCTCTCTCTTAAGCTCTTTCACTTCTGATAGTTCATATGTTAATGACACTTTAGACTCTATTTAGTAAAATGCAATCATGTTCTTAGACTTTCTTCTTTTAAAAGTCTATTTGTGAAGTGCTATATCTCTATTCTAGTCTCAGAAGTACGAGGGATGGGAATATGATATTTCATCTAGTGTTCATTCACATAAGAATAAGCATTAGTCACTTTGTTAATAGTTTATGTTGAAATACTTCAAATAATTGGGCTCAGAAATTAAACTAAGTGTTATTTTTTAAAAGAGAATTATTCGTATTAAGGAATATTTAATTAGTTGCAAGGTCATTATTGCTTATTTGTTTTAGAAAAGGAAAAGAATGCCTCCAAGGAAGAAGACAACGAAGCTAGTGAAGTTAGTGTTGTGGGCCAAGTGGTTGATCGAGATCATTTATAATCTACTTCAGTATAATGTAACCTATGAAAACTTACAATGACAGTGTTTTCGTGATAAACATCGTAAAAATTTTAATTTAGAAGTGACTCTTGATGACCTTCAAGAGATGTTGGAAGTCGAACTATATTCGACAAAAAGATTTATGCAACTTCTAAAGAGGAAATGCTGTAAATGGGACAGTGATCGTATTACAATCACATATCCTGGGCAGAATACTAAGTAAGTATCTGATGCTCTTTCATTTTGATAGTGAATGAAAAGGGCTTGTTGTTTGAATGGATGATATAAGCCGCGTGCAACTGAAATGACAGGGAAGCTGATTCTTTCTCCAATTTCTTTAGTAGTAACAACTATACCTAATATAAGGGAAGCATAACTGAAAGGGATATGCCCATAGATTACACAACGCAGACTTAGAAACATGTAAAAAATAGGAAGTGGACTCATCAAGCTACTCTCTTAAGAAAAGAAAAAAAATACAAACTGGAAAATTACATAGAACAACAGAAATATTTTAGCAGTAGGCCGGCACTGCTTTGTTTCTTTCTTCATGGGTATCTCTCTATTTGTGTAAGTCCTACTTTACATATGTATATAAAAAAGGTGAAAAATTTTAGTTGCAATCTTGATGTTTATATCTGTAGTATTTTTTAGATGTAATAAATACATATGGGTTTGTTCTATATGTGTGTTAATTACATGCTTTATGTATGTATAATGCCATAAGCTTTCTCATACTATCATATTCTTGCGACGTCTCTTATTGGTTACATTAATTGATTATTTGTTCTACTAGACATTTTAAACATCTTTTGAGATGTAATATCTTATTCTAATAGAAGTTCCCTGAAAAGCAATTATATGTCATCAATTTTTGTCTAACGCTTTGTATCGTGACTAACCCAGGCGGTTGTGACTTCAGCTGGGCTTTACTATTGGAGTGCTTCAGCTGGGCTTTACTATTGGAGTGCTAAATTATCTGGAACTTACTTCGGCCCGTTTGCTTCTTGGATTACTGGGACTAGGGGTGAGCAATGACTTGTTAGTATCAAATTTTGGTCATATTCTTGTGTTCATTAACATTGTTTTTGGTTGTGCAGGAATCCTTGCTGATATTTGTTGATACCTGCTGCAATTCAGCCATTGTCTGATGACTCTACCACTCTTCTTTTTAGCTGATTCATTCATCTCTTTTTGGCATATCATTTCTGCCATCTTGGAAAATTCCATTTGGCATTTTGATTTAAAATATTATCATGTTGTTCTCACAAATAATATTGACATACCTTGCACTTACTATAAGGTTACTGCAGCCCATGTATTTTCATTAATTGCTTTGAACTCTTCTTCTCTGCCTTGTTTTCCTCTATGTTCTTGGTCGTCTCCTTGTTTCACACTTACTGATTTACTCACTGAAAGTGACAATCAGTAGAGAGATGGAATAAGGGTATAAATAAAAGTGAGAACAGTTGTAAATATAATGTGATTTATAAGCAGAAACTTTACAACCCCTAATCAAACCACCCTATTACCTCTCTACTGGTAACACAGGGAAATGTTATCTATCCAAATTTTTTTTTACAGATAGAAAAGAAAATAATGGTTGACCATGACTTGAAGAAAAATGGGATTCTTGTAGTATAGCACTTCAATACTACAAGGAGATATTATTAGATGCCCGCATGCATGAGAAAGGGGATTACATGCCTTATTCACTGTCGTGAAATGCATTAGATATTAGATATGATTTGCCTGTTAATTCTGTATTAATCTGTTTGACTCTAATTAGCAGCCTGCATATGTAGAGTGACAGACTGATTGAGCCTTTCAGGACTATTTGACCCTTTTTGTGTATATGTTTCTGTATTACTGGAGCAAATTATAATTGCAGTAGATATGTTTCTGACACTTGGATATCAATTTTACTGCATTGCACTACTACCAGTAGAAGACACTCCAAACGGGTCAAAAGAATTAACAGGGATTCTCTAAGGTGTCATTGCAGAATTTGCCAATTCTTGTTTAAACTTGAGCTCAGGTGTGCTTTTACCAATCAGTGCCAACTTTATCTCATGGCTGGTTTTTGTTTATTGTTTTGCTCTTCTTTTATTTAGATCTCTGGATATTTTGTTTAATTAAGTTATACTTCAGTTAGGACCTATAATAAGAACTTAATGAATCAATGCCTTATAATTAAGTCTTTTCAGATTGGAGATTTAATTTAATTTTTTTGAT
This sequence comes from Nicotiana attenuata, assembly GCF_001879085.1. Lineage (NCBI taxonomy): Eukaryota > Viridiplantae > Streptophyta > Magnoliopsida > Solanales > Solanaceae > Nicotiana > Nicotiana attenuata. The sequence continues at coordinate 72,591 of NW_017672718.1, read as the reverse complement.
ACAGTATATAAATATACATAATGTCATGCGAGAATTATATGATTCCTACATGTCTGTCATGTTAGCTTAAATAAAAATCATGTATTGAGTTTTATTGGTATATTATGCTAGTACACTTATCTATATTCCCAATTGTTGGCTTAATGTAACGTGTTTACCTTGTCAAATCAGAGAAAATATCTTTCACCTACTAGGCCTGCTCTTAACTATGCTGAAGCATTTATTAAAAGTGTCTGTGAATTGTCTTTATGATAGCAATACCCATTCTTATGCAATTTGATTCTATTAGATCCTTTGTTCCATGGATAAGAAAATGGTAGCAGATTATTTAACTGGTTTTATAGCAATTAATTAGTTGATCTTGTATTTTCCACGTCAGGATTACTATAGAAAGTCTCATGTCTTTAACCTGATAGACAATGGTTTAAGTTTCTCTCTTTCAACTGCTTTGTGTTCTTTCACTGGAATCTTTGCATTTGAATTGGGTTAGCAGATTCATAGATGTGTTATTCCAAAAGCTCATGATTGGGTTAGCAGATTCATATACATTTTTAGAGGTAAAGGCAGTTGGTGCGCCCACACCTGACTTCTCCTCGCATGTCCACCTCTAGCCAAATGTATGCTTTTTCTGCTCATGGTTGTTTTTACTGCTTTTTCTGTAGAAATTTATGGAAGATGAATTGTTACTTGGAGAGAAATTTCAAAGAAGAGTCCTTGTTATTTTGGCTTTCACACCCTAATCTGCCAAAAAAAAAATCTTTTGATCGTAATATAGAGCGGCTATTGTCCAAACTTAAGGTGAAATGGATAGTCATAAGTGTGCGAAATAAGGCGTTACCTCTGTTTTGGAGTCTACTGTTTTCTTCAAATGGAAATGCATTTTAATCCAACTTAATATATCATCTGTAAAGGCTTCAAGTCAAATTTTCTCTTGTTAACATTAAATGTTTCCTTTTCTTTGTTTGCTCCACGTTGTTTTGACACAAAAGTAACTTGTTCCAGGTACACGTGAGACTTGACTAAATTGTGCAAGCCAAAATGTTCTGTTTCTAGTGTAAATGCAGTGTGTTCAGGAGATGAGGTATGGATTTCTGTCATTGTCCAAATCACACAAGTAATTTCATATTCTGCTTGACACTTCCGACTTGTCCAGATTGCAGGAAGCCCGTACTTAATGGACTCTATTCCCAGCAGCAGTGATAAGAAAACTTTGAAGAGGTGGTTTTTCATTGACAAAAGGGTCGGTTAAAAGATTCGGTACTCTTATACATCCAATAGTAAGAAGTCCCAACTGCATAGCTGTCAATCACAAAGTCAATATCAGCCAAATCCATATTGTTTCAATGGACTTGAATTCGACAAACGCCTCTCCAGTTCTAACGGATCCTTCGCCATTGAACAAGTCTAGATTGGGGATCCATTCTAGTTTGTTGCCTTACTCACAATCTGGGCCCTCATTCTCCACTAGCGTGCTAACAATTCCTAGAAAGAAGCCAGCGAAGCTTGATGATGTTCGATCCAACGGTTAGCTCGACGCAATGATGTCTTCTTCACCTCATAGGAAGAAGATTCTGAAGGAAGTAAACATTGGTGTTTCTTCCGATGATGCTGATGTTACTTACCTCTCTTGGGAGGTATGTTAAGACTTTCACCAAATTCACACCGGTCCATTAGTTTTGATGCAACGAATTCTATGTCTTTACATAATAATAATCAAGCTTCTTTCTTTGTCCAGATCAAGTATCCATCAGCTCTCAACTCCTTTCAGCAAATTATGAGGCAAGCAAGGAATAAACAGATAGTCATCTTCTTAGATTATGATGGGACTCTTTCTCCTATTGTTGATGACCCTGACCGTGCTTTTATATCCAATGAGGTAAATTCAAATCTCATATGAAACTAAGATGCTTATCTGTAGATATTCACACAAAATATTATATTCTGCAGATGCGCTCTGCTGTCAGGAATGTTGCAAAGTATTTCCCAACAGCCATCATCAGTGGAAGAAGACGTGACAAGGTAACTTTATTGGTAATTTTATTAATGTTGATACCGTGTACTTNTGAGTTTTAAGTCCCGGCATGGCTGTGATCTAACATGCCTAAGTGTCATTAATGAATGATGATGCTGAATTATGGTGAAGATGACTGGGCATGTGAGTTTCTACTTGTTGAACAAGTTGGTTATGGAGGACCTGGTTCATACGCTGAAGCAGTCAACACTGCTTGCTACTTGATTAACAAATGCATGATCAGGTCCCTCCTCAAGAAGTCTCTCTATGAACTGCTCAATGGGAGAAAAGCCAAGTTGACCTACCCGAGAGCCTTTGGATGCAAATGTTTTATTCTCAACAATGATGGAAAAAGGGTCACAAAACCAAGCAGATGGAGATGGAGAATTCACAAATGCTCCTGGTAAAGCTATAGATATGGACCAATGGAAAATACTGATTTGATGAGTCAAGCAAGCAGAAGGATGAACGAGAAGCATTAGAATCTCCAAAATGGCACAGAGGAACCTGGTCCCTCGATGATTGGCTATGTTAAGAAGGAAAGGTACAATGCTAAAAAGTGTTTTTCGGCGACATCTAACTCAAATCTATACTGTTACAGGTACACACATATGGCAGTCGCAGGACAAAAACAAGTAAGAGTGACATTGCACTTCTAGGAGTCCCTGCTCAAAATTTTCAAAAACAGTCACGGAACCTCGTTCCTGTGACTCAGGTTAGTAGTCTCTTCAATACTTATATGCCTTTTTAAGTTGCTGAAGTGTCATGTCATCAATTTGTTTCTGCCTTTCTCCTGCCTCTCCTCCTAACTTTTGAAGTCCAAAATGTTAAACCTTTTCTAAACTGAGTCGTTGCCCCAAAAAAGGAACTTCTCTATCTTACACCCAAATAAAACCGAGTCTTTTCTTCAAAACCAGAATCAACCTTGTCTCAAAGTAATCCTTCTTTCCAAATATTCCAGAGTTGAACCCAACTCTCTCACTTTTCAAAAAAAAACTCACTCCATCAGAATCATAACCCCAAGAAGTCTTTGGTAGATTTTGATGGAAGTGTAACTGAAAGGGAACAGGGTAGATCTAATATTCTAGAGCGTGAGGCTGAAGTTGTGGTTGGATTCATAGAAATGTTGAAGAATGGAGAAATTGGTGAATATGAGGACCGAATGAGGGACCTGATCCCTCAAGTCCTTCTCATGAAGTTAATTTTAATGATGATCTTTTTCTCCTTGAGTTCTGTGTATAACGAACTTTCGATCAGTAAAAAGGATTGATGAAAAGTAGACTGATTGATGGTGAAGTGGTGTGAGCTGATGATGTGATTAGAGAATGAAATGAAATCTTTTCATGTGAGAAAGAATATAAAAAAAAAAGAAAAGGAAAGTTGGCTGAGAAAAATGCAGCAGATGATAAGGGTAAACAGATTGAGAAGAAGAAGAGGGAGACATGGTTGCTCAGGGATAGAAAGGGTAGTGTAAGTGAGGAACCTGATTCCTTACAGAAGCAAAAGATTAAGCCATTAGGTTTGGAGGGAGAAGACGTTGAAGTCTCAAAAGGTGCTATAAGGCAGAGTGTTGACTCTAATATTGCTGAAAAATGGAGGAACTTCTCAACATTGTTGAGTTCCAAAGATAGAATCACCTCTTTGTTCCTCCAAGTCCCAATATGTCTAAAGAAGAAGTAAAAACTTCTATGTTTTACGTGATACTATGATGCTATATGTGCATGGGACTGAGTATGTTCTTGATGAGACGAAACTTGGGGAGATTCTTGGTGATCTGATTGATGGTTCAACCTACTCAGATAGGTTGAGAACCTGGTCCTCGAGGACCCTTGGCAGAATACAATGTTAAGTTGAAGGGTGAAAACGAAAGATTGAGGAAACAGGTGGAGGAACTGAGAGAGCAGATGATCATTGATCAAAGGGGAGTAAATGAACGAATGGACAAGCTCATCAAAGCCTTAGACTCTTACTTTTCTTCCTACCCAGTGATCCATGTCCTTCACTCCTTCCCAGTTCCCTTGAATTCTTACCTTCTTTTGATCCCTATATTTGATGACATTGGTACTTCAGTTGTTTAAACTGTCATATTATGTATTGTTGAAGCTACTGTGTTTTTATCATAATTACTCCACTATGGGCAATCACTCTATTTTGGGTACTGACATTCACTTGTTGTTCTTGTTATTGTTTATGTTGTGTTGCCCAAGTGGCCTGAGTTAATGTTGCTGAACTTCTTTTTGGTGGTACTTCTTCTGTTATTCTTTTCGATGATGCCAAAAGGGGGAAGTAATATAGGTGTTCACATGGGGGAGGAACAGAATCGAATTGATATGTGTGTTGTGCATGAAAGATGGCTCTGCTTCGTAGGGGGAAAGTGTTGCTGATGGCTCTGCTTCGCAGGGGGAACGTGCTGAAAACAAGTTGATTATAGGTCTGATCTGCAGGGAAACATGTGATGAATCTGGTTCTCAAGAGGAATAATAATTTTAGGTTTGTCATCATCAAAAAGGGGGAAATTGATCTAAGTTACTCTATGTCATGTTTTGATGATGACAAACGTTCTCAACATATTGGGGGTACAGACCGGATGTGATCATTGTAGATAAGGAACCTGATTCTCAGGGGGAATAATTCTGGATTTGTCATTCATCAAAAAGGGGGAAATTGATAAGCTATTGTACTTTGAGTTTTGATGATTTGCAAACAGTCTTGAGGAACCAGTTGTGATCAGTTCCTTAGGTTCGGTTCTCATGAGGAATATGGCTGATTCGTAGGGGGAACAATGTGGAGATCTGGTTGTCAGGAGGAATATCAATTCTAAGTTTGTCGTCATCAAAAATGGGGAAATTGATAGGTTACAAATACCTTGGGCATATGTACTTTACTTTATGTTTTGATGATCTAACAAACTTACCATCCAGAACCAGATACGGAACCTGTTATACATCTACAAGACCTTGAGATCACAAAACTCCAGATTGGGATCCAGCGTAGGATATAACTCAACTCTTCAGAGTGGAAGGAACACCTGAGGAAACAAGTCCCTACCAGTTCCCGAGGAGACTGTATGAAGTCAACTCTCCAGCATGAAAGTTACTACCTGCACACGCTACTACACAGGAACAGTGCAACAGTCAACTTTCTATGGAAAGCTTTTTACCTATCTTGCTTACATCATTGTAAGTGATGTCACACAACTATAAATACCATCAAGGAAGGTAAAACAACTTACTTCATGAGAGAACCAGATAAAGGACATAAAGCTAGCCTGGTACAATCATTCAGGTTAATCGACTCAAGATAATCTCGGCAGTGTGCTTTAGGTTCACATGAACCAGATTAGGAACCTGATATCTTAGTGTTCCCCTGACAGAAGTATAAGTCAACAGTACAGTTGGAAACTAACTGCAGAAAGTGACTGCCTGCAACTGTACACGTAGCAGTTCTGCAGACAGTGCAGCAGTCACTTCCCATTGAGATTGGACATCACCATTGTGAATTGACATCGCTAATGTAATGTCTTGTGTAGTATAAACCTCATGCAAGGCACAAGATTCTAGTTCAACACTTGCAAAATCAGAAAAGGAAAATATTCTCTCAAGTGTTTAAGAACCTCTCTCAAGAACAAAGCTGCTTCAACCTCAAGGACCTAATCCAAGATCGAAGACATCTTAAGTCCTTAGGTTGTTTAGTCTTTGTTATGTGTTCTTCATTGTAATTCCTAGTTTGCTTTCTTAGAAGCGTTGTCTTAGGAACAAACCAAAATTCGTAAACTTTTGAGTTTATATTGTGACTAGGGATAGTCATAAGCAAAAGCCTTTGTGACCGTAGTGTGACAAAGTGGCTTGTGGTGGAAACATCACAAGTTAGTCAAAAGCCTTTTGTAACCATAGTGTGACAAAGTGGCTTGTGGTTGAAATACCACAAGCTAGTCAAATTCTTTGTAACTAGGATAGTTATAGAGTGGCTTATGACGAGAGCATCACAAGTTAGTTGGAGTCTTTGCAATAGGGTCATTGTAAAGTGGTTTATAATAGGGAGATTGCAAGTTAGTGAAGTTAAAATCCTACAGGTGTAGGTCGTGGTTTTTTGATCCCCTTGTGTGGGATTTTTTCACGTAAAAATCCTCGGCCTTATTTACATATAGCTTTACTAGCATTTACAACAGAACCCCATAAAGGACCAGGTACTCTACTAATCGGTGGTCTCACACAAACTTAGCATTGTACCAAACTGATATAGGACCAGATCGCTATACAGTTTGGTTCATCAGTACTTTCAGAGGAAACACATAGAGAACCCGGTTCTCTATACAGTCTGGTGGACGCACAGTCTCTAACACTGCCACTTGTGTGTACCTCTTTGTAAGATTATTCTCTCGATATTTTGTACCCATTTTGTATAGTAGATTGTTTATATCTGCATGTGGATGTATATCAATTGACCGAATTACAATAATTATTTTTCTCTCTTTGGTATATTTTTCTTCTGTTGTCTGATTTATCGTCATTGAATGTATACTTTGTTAGCTTCCACATAACACCTAATTATTTCGATCATAACATAAATTTTGTTTTCAAAAAAACTTAAAAGATTATATATCTGAATTACAGTCAAAATTAAGAAGTTTGTCTCTCGAAATTCATACCTTGTCACATAAATTGGGATAGATAGAGTAATCCATAATAATATATGTATAAAGAAGCCGTCATTGATGTGAAAATAATGATTGAAAATATAAGTATTTTTTCACGATCGTGGATCGTAAGTTTATAACAAGAATAGTCATTAAGCATATGCTTGCGTTGCTTCATGTATGAATGAGCAAGCTAACAATATGCATCATGTGATCTGATGATATATGCTAGTTGCAAACAATATTTTGTGAAGCGATATAAATTCACAAAGACATCACTAAATATATTGAGGTGGAATTGGACGGAATTGCGATAGGTAAGCACGTATAGTTTGGATGTCTAGACTTGGTATTCCAAGAGAATAGCAGGAGAGATGAAGATGTTATACATTGAAATAATGGAATGTTATAATAGTGGTGTGCAGTACAATAACACCCACAAAAGTGATATGCAAGTTCTATGAATGATTGTAAGTTCGATAATGTGTATGTACGAGTATATATTGTGTCTCTAATTAAGATCCAACGTATGACACATTCATAAGGTGATTGTGACATAAAATGCAAATGCTAGAATGGATGTTTGATCATACAAAACAAGACAAAGTTAAAACTAATCAAATTCAACGCATAATGAGATTTACGTGGAGATCCCAAGAAGGAAGAGCATAACAATGATGAAATGTTCTAATATATAGCAGTGTGTTGTACAATACACCAATAAAAATGAAATGCAAGTTCTATTGAATGATTGTAAGTTCGATAATGATATACACGAGGAAATATTGTCTCTTTAAGATCCAACTATATGACATATCCATAGAATGACTGTCACATAAAATGCAAATGCTAGAATAGATGGTCGATCATATAAAATGAGACAAGATTAAAAATGATAAAGTTCAATACATAGTGAGATCCACGTGAAGATCCCAAGAAGGAAGACCATACGCCAAATAAACCCTTCACCCGTTCACGAACCAAGTAAATTTCAAGAACTCCAAGGACTAATGAAGAAGGCAATGGAGTTCGGCTTAGAAGAACAAGCGTTGAAATTAAGGCACAATTGCATATTGACTACTAGTGTTTGGAGGAATTATCTTCTGTAACACCAAGCGAACAATACAATAAGCAAGAAGTGTTTAATCTCATAATAATAATAAAAATAGTAATAATAATAATAATGACGATGATGATAACATTAGTGAAAAATAATTTTTGTTTAATTACTTATTACTATAGTTGTAGTTGTTATTTTGTCGTATTTTGAGAGGCCTATTCTGATCACAAAAAAAAAAAAAAAAATTAACTCACATATTAGTTGTAGAAGGAAAAAAAATAGAGGAAGAAATAACATTGTGAAAGATACTGTAGACAAATTTCTTTCTGGGTGGAGGAGGTTCGGGCAGGATAATGGTAAGTAAGAGTTTGTTATTGTTTGTTTGTAAATGTAAGCAGAAGTGGATGAGTTAGTAAAAATCTTAGCCTTCCACATACGAGATACATTATATAATAGTTCTACATGTGAGTTAACACTCAATTTATTGATGAATTACATATTTTAGGGGCAGCAATTGACTTCATTTCGAGTTAGTTGACTTCAAATATTAAAAATAACTTGAAACGCAATAACTTCATAGCTAGTTGTAGTGGTGGGCGTTTGAACATATGACTCGTAAAATTCCAAAAAAAGTGATTTTTTCTTTTCAATCGATGATGATATTTGAAAATTAGAGTTGTGTCTGGACATGAATATAATTTTGAATTATTTTTTAATTTTTGAGAGTGATCTAAGTGAAAATTTTGAAAAACAGCTTTTTGGAGTTTTTCATATTTTTGAAAAATTCCAAAATTCATCTTAAAGTGAAAATTGAAAAATTTATGGCCAAACACTGTTTTCGAAAAAAGTAATTTTCTTTTTAAAAAGTGTTTTTTTTTATGTCCATAACGGGCTCGTAGTATGATTTTATCCGCTAACGGGATCGTGCTATTCTCTTATTCCAACTTGATCATATTACGAGTTCGGCGTATTCAATAACTTTGATCTATATACTATATTTGTCTTAAGAATCTATCTATTAATAAAAGGAGAGGCAAAAGCCACTATTTTTTGACAAGTGGCATCATCACAATAAGACATTTGGCACTTTAGGACATAGCTCCAATAAAATAGGAATTAAAAAATAAATTGGACAAAAAATCTAATAATATCAGTTATTTTTATTTTTTAAGAAGCAAAATCAAAAGCATCCTAAAGCTTATGTGCACGTTTAGGAGGGCTCCAATAAAATAGGAATTAAAAAATAAATTGGACAAAAAATCTCATAATATCAGTTATTTTTATTTTTTAAGAAGCAAAATCAAAAACATCCTAAAGCTTATGTGCACGTTTAGGAGGGGCACATTTTTTTAGACCTATATTTGGAGAAAATCTCCAGCAAAATTCGATATTTATTTTCGTGAACTAAAAGTTTCAAGTTATTTTATTTTTAACAAGTACTAACTGATTTTACATGTGAACGTGAATACACACGTTTATATCCTACTTGCCCTATATTTTAGATCTTATTTAAACCTACGCTATGTAAACCTATCCACGATCTGTAACCATCTGTAATTGTTCAAATCTGGATAGGTAGCATATTCCGACTAACTTGCCAATCTCAACAGCTGTTAATTTGTGTGATATGCGTCCAAGGCTCCCATGCTTTTAGGTTTGTCGATACTTTCTCTTAGAAATTAGTGTTGTTTTCAAGTCTTGTGGTTGCTTCAGAAATTGTTGAAAGAATCAGATGAGATCACCAGTAAATAGAGTTGTTGTACGTGAGCTTCATCACACTGAGGGTTGGCAACTAGCCCCACTAAATTTGGCTTTGCTTTTCCAAAGGACTCTACAACTTCTCACATCAAATTCTGTTTCTATGGCACTTTGACATGGAAGAACAGAGGAAACTCACAAGAAAAATAAAATATGCATACGGAACCAAAAACGGCCTAAATATTCCTCGGATAACAAAGGTATGAACTGTTAACATCACTATTTACAAATTTTTATATAAAATCATATAATATTGTACTTAAAGTTACAAACACTAAAAACTGATTGTGACATATGAAAATAGAAAAATATAATTTTATGCAGTCCTTTTATTACAATACAGTTGTACGCTATTCTTTTCTGTGCCGTTAATTAGATTCTCCTTCTTCTAACTTGATTCATCTTTCTCCCTAGCTTTTTATTTTGCCATAAACTATCGATCAATTCCTTAAGTTTCTTTAACTATTCAGATTGTAGCATATTATCTGTGTACATTCTAATGATGAAGAGAAAATTATGTACCTTTGTTCCAATACAGTTGTCCCATGTTCTTTTGTTTTGCTTAAATTAGTTTTTCCTTCTGCTTACCTCATTCGTTTTTTCTAATTGACCAGAAATAATTTGCCCAAAAATGTTGGTGATGTTCTTAATTTTCTTTAATTTTTGAAAGTTCTTGCATATTATATGTATACATTCTAATGATGTTAAAAATATCTCAGTTGGAAAAAATAGTGAAATTAGATTTATTTGAGTTTACACGGTTCTAGGTTGTTCATTGAAATCATGTATTTCATTATGAAGCGAAAACGTAAAAGATCTATATTATAATAGGAATAGTTCATAAATACTAATTGCATATTATTATAACTTATTAGTAGAATTTGAGGATATCAAACTTTTCGCGTTGTACAGTCTCTCCATGTAGGTAATGAGGTTATAAAGTTATATACTTATACATGTTAAGCTTAAAAGATTGGAAAGAAAAAGACCTTTAAGTTTTTTTAAAGTTTAAAACTTTATTTTCTGTGTTATTTTTTGGTGGAGTTATCATAAGTTACGTGTGATTTGACTAAACGTGAAATGGGAAAAAACCTATGGTGCAAATAATGGTTCCTTTTGAGCTTTTCCTGTGATTTTGTTATGCTAACTCATTACTATTTTTCCAGATTTTTTTTCCTCAGCCCACCTTACTACTAAGTAGTTATGTATTTTTTGAATATAATTTAAGTTGAAATGTCATGCATTTAAGACGTCGAAATGTCATAGGCTAAAGAAAAATATTTCAGCGCCTTTGTAATGGCTGTTATTTGGAATACTAATGGATATGGTAAGCATTATTGTTGTTCTCCTCCTATGATACAAATGTTTGGTGCAATTTTGTTAACAATTGCTATAGACTATAACAAAGGTGAAAAATTAAATTAACTTATACTTCAACCACCCTTCCGTCATGTAAAATGGCTAGGTGTATAGTTGTATGCTTTGTTAGTTTTAAGGGAACTTCCAGTATATTGTATCAAATATTATGAAAGTTTTATATTTGTTTCCTAAATTTAGTACATGTTTTTGAATTATTCATAATAAATTTATTGTACTATATTTCACTTAGTTTGATGTGTTGATGCAAGCTCATTTTAAAAATAATTTACTATCGTAGATAAGTTCTCTTACATCGATTATGTTTTTGTTAATGATGTCTTGATTAGTGTCCCTTTAGTTTTCCTTCACAATTTGTATGTATGTTTCAGATAGACAGGATCTCTTATGTTCATTAATAAAATTGTCGTGATTAGTGTTCCTTTAGAAGGATAATCAAAAATATATTTGTCTTATTCATGAGTTTTCACTTTTAATAGCTTATATACGTCTGGCTAATCAAAAAATAGCATATGTACCTCTGAGTCATGTTTCATATGAGATTTGGATATTACTTCCTATGTGTACATTTAAAGCTCTTGCTTAATATTTATGTACATTTTAATGATGTTAGAAAATTATTTATCATGCTAACACATTACTGCTTTTGTCAATAAAAAAAAGAGATTCATAAGCCCTCGCCCCCCCCCCCCCTCCACCCCCTGCAAACATAGTAATGTATTTTTATTAAATATAATTTAAGTTGGAATTTCATACGTTTAAGTGTCGAAATGTCATATGCTAAAGAAAAATGTGGCAGAGCCTTTGTAATGGATGTTCTTTGAAATACTAATGAATATGATAAGCATTATTGGCGTTCTCCTCATGTGATACAAGTGTCTTGTACAAATTTACTTTAACAATTGCTATAGACTATAATAAAGGTGAAAATTTGAATTAACTTATACTTCAACCATCCTTCCTCATTGACAATTTGAAGTAATTGTACAACCATGTGAGATGGCTAGGTATTGATATTCAACAGATGGATATATAGTTGTATATTTTTTTAGTGTTAAGTCAAAATCCCAGTATATAGTATCAAATATTATGGAAGTTGTTTCTTTGGTTCCTTGATTTAGTTAATGTTTTTGAATTATTCGCAATTAACTTATTGTACAGTATTTTACTGTGCGTTTATGCAATCTCATTTTTAGAAATAACGTATTATTATAGATAAGTTCTCTTACAGCAATTATATTTTTATTAATATTGTCTTTATTGGTGTTCATTCATAAATACATTTGTGACTATGTTTCAGATAGATAGAATTTCTTACATCAATCGTGTTTTTTTCTATTATGTCATGATTAGTGTTCCTTTACGAGGATAATCCAAAATATTTTTTTTCTTTTGGATGAGTTTTCACTTTTAATTTCTTATACACGTATGCCTTATAAAATAATAGATTGTGTACCTTTGAGTCATATTTCATATGTGCTTTGGATGATATTACTTCTTATGTGTACTGTCAAAGCTCTTGCACATTATTTGTGTACATTCTAATGATGTGACAAAGTTTCTGTGTTCTGAAAGAGTTAGTGATAGAGTTATTTGAATTTATGCAATTGTTCATTAAAATCATGTTTTGCACAATGAAGTCGATGGCGTAAAAGATCTATATTAAATGCAAGAATGTTAAATAATAAATTTGGAATATGTTATAGATCTTAATAAAAAGTAATGTTGAAATATATCTTGGGGATTAGTGGTCCCTAGCAAAAAAAGTTTAGACAGACAATCCAATTAAATTCATCTTTTCTTTTTGGTTTAATTCTTTTTAACGCGGTCGACAAATTTAGTTTGCAATATACATATGTTTCCAATATCTCTCTCCACTTTTTTTATTTAACTGATCCGCGCATCGCGCGGGTAAGTATACTAGTTTTATTGAATACGCATAAATTTTTTTAATCTATAAAGCAATAATTTAAAAGAACTAAAATTCGAACCCAGTAAGTTCAGATCCTAGTTCCGCCTTCGCGTAATATGTACCTTGTCTCCACCCTGCCATAACGTTTGATGTAAAACAGGTGCATTGCTAGCCTTACCATTGCCCAATTGTAAATTCAGAATGAACTATCATGTTAATTAAAATATTAGTTTTATTATAAATAGGGTTGGGCATATATCGGGTAAAACCGATAACCCGAACCGATAATTATTTATTGGGTTATCGGTATCGGGTTATTGGGTTAACGGTTCGGTAACGGTTTATAATTTTTTCACTAGTGGGTTATCGGTTCGGGCCTCGATTTACCAATCTTGTTAACGGGTTAACCGATAACCCAATAAGAATTAATAAAATTATGACTTTACCCTTAAGTATATATATATGAGGGCTTTAGTTCATTCTCCACTATTCTTTCTCAGTCGCACTCTTCAGTTGCTTCATCTTCATTCTTCATAGACCTTACTAGTTACTCCTAGCGTAAGTCTTTAATCTTATACTTTAAGCTTTTAATTTCTATAACAAAATTCATCTTCATATAGGGATTTCTCTATGGTTTCTTTTTTCAGGTTAGGCATTTGACAAACGACATCCAATTTATCTTGGACTGTTTGAGGGCTTCAACCCTTGTGGAAATGCAGGTACTGTGTGAAATAAAAATTCTAAATCAACTATTGTTGTTATCATATCGAAGGAGGCGGCTAATGCCTTGGAATATTTTGTGGGAATTGCTGTGGTTTGATAAGTATTTATCCACTGATTCTTTGGTGAAGCCTATAAGGATTGTGTAGTTGTTGTCTTGTTAACTTATATTGAACTGTTAGTACTATATGTTTGGACTTGTTAATTATAAGGTGAAATTGCTACTACTGTATTATTATTAATGTATTTGGACAACTGTTGTTGAAGAATTAGTACTATTCCAGTTTTGGCCACTGGACAGAACGCAAAAAATACTATATGTGAATTCTTCTCTTTTTTGCTTAACTCCAGTGAATTGTCTTCTCTTTTTTGCTTAACTCTAGTTTGAGTTATCTTATCGGGTAAACCGATAACCGAACCGATAATGATCGATAACCGATTAACCGATACCCGATAACCGATATCTTATCGGTTTGGTTATGGATTTATCAAATTTGTAAATCGATAACCGATAATATTCATAACCGAACCGACCAATGCCCACCCTAATTATAAATATATTTATTGGTAGCAAAACAAGAAGAACTCACGTTGTAGATAAAAATGGAAAATGAAACAAATTTTTTTTTTTGTTTCAATTGCAAGAAGGAAAATGAATGGAAATGAGAGATTCTTTCAGCTAGTGAATTGACTAGACTAACCCTACCACTTGTGGTCTAAGCATCAATTATTCCCCTTGTCGAGATTTGTTTAATAAACCCACACCGCCCCTTTAAAGAACCGTCATAACACAAAAGGTTAACTCTGTCATTACACAACTAAACCCACCTACACGTGTTGATCAAATTACTAAAATCTCCCAGCTTACAGGATCACGCCACGTGTCCCTACATTTCCTCTATCAGGCCATCCAAGGGCCACGATCATCCCCACAACAAACACAAGGAAAACACAAAGCCAAGCGAAGCCAAAACAACACAAAAGAGAAGCAGCGAACAGCGCCACATCCAATAAACAGAAGCGCGCGGATCGATGACGTGGCGAAAGATTTTTCGAAATCCCGCCCAAACCAGCCCCCGGACTTCAAATTCATTCTATGATTCGATTTTTACACTGTGCAAAATTCTTTTGCAGTCCCTCACTTGGAACCTTCTTATCTCTCGCCCCTTCGCTCAGCCAATTCACTCACAACGCACCAAAGGAATATACATCTCTTTGTTTTTCTCTCTCTAGAGGTAACGTAACCCTAACGCCGCTGACTCGGCCGAGTTTTCACCATTTTCGCCGGTTCAGTACCGATTCTCACCGGTTTTTGCTGTTTCGTTGCAGGTTTCGTCATGAAAGGAGGTAAATCTAAGGCTGGAGCTGATTCCAAGTGAGTTTTCTTCTCTTTTCGTATTATTGTTTCAGATCTAGGTCTCTAGGTGCTTCTATGTTTGATTAATTTTGATTATAATTTGTTTTTTTTTGATAAACTGTTACAGGCTTGGAGTAAGGAAGAAGGCTACGGAGACGAAGAAAGCGAAGAAAGCCGCGAAGGATCCAAACAAGCCTAAGAGGCCTCCAAGTGCCTTCTTCGTTTTCATGTACGCTTCTAATCGCTGTTTTTTTTTTTTTTTTTGATTTTGTCTGTTTAAACCAGCTATATTTAATTGTGTTCCTTCTGTTTTTTGACAAATAAAGGGAGGAGTTCAGGAAGACGTACAAGGAGAAGCACCCAAACAACAAATCTGTTGCCGCTGTGAGTAATTTTCCATTAAACAAATCCTTATTTTACGCAGTAGCCATCGGTTTTTCTGTTTACCTTTTCTTCCTAATTAATGGTCCTCTCGCTATCATTATAGGTTGGTAAAGCTGGCGGAGACGCGTGGAAAAAATTGTCAGATGCTGTGAGTACAACTTCTGTTCAAGTTGGTTATGATTTCATGTATTTCAGTAACTGAGTTGTTTACTGAACTGTGGCTGTGCTTGTCTAATTTGATTTAGGAGAAGGCACCATACCAGGCAAAGGCTGAGAAAAGAAAGGCTGAATACCAAAAGAACATGGATGCCTATAACAGAAAACAGGTTAATATTTTATCTTACTGATGTAACTATAGTATGAGAGTGCGCGCGCGCGCGCGTGTTTATGCTCAGCCATTTGGTTTCAATTTTTTTCCCGGTGTAACACAGGCTGGTGATGCTGAAGAGGAGGAATCAGACAAGTCCAAGTCTGAGGTTCATGATGATGACGAGGACGATGATGGAAGCGAAGAGGTTTGCATTTGCATTTATAAGTCTAATTTACTTTAATTAAGTGAGTTTTTTGAATTATGCTAGGCTTATTGATGAATTTTGTTCATATTTGTTTTACAGGAGGAGGATGATGATTAAAAACTGAATAGCTGTTGAATTGCAGAAAATTATGGCAAAGTTGATGTAGGAATCCCTTTCAGCCCTTTCCTTGATAAATAGATGCCCTCTTTTTAAGGTTTCCTTTTTTTCTTTTTGTTTTTTGGGGGTTTAGTTGGGACGGGATAAGGGAAATTTAGTTGAGCTGACTTAATAGCTCGTATGGCTTATGTATTTTTACTTTGGTGGTGTTTAATGAAAAATTCAGCTACGGATTTCCCTTTGTTGGTATTATACATTTCATCTAATTCATTTCGTGATAATGCAATGGTTTGATGCCAAATATCGTGTGTTTGCGTTTGTTATTGTATTTCTTTATGGTGTTATTGTATTTCTTGATGGTGTTGGGCCCGATCTCATTCAATTGATATAACAGGTGAGCAAAAATATCTCATACGTTTGGTCGTTAGATAAAAGGGGTTTTATTTTTCTGGTTCTCTTTTTTGGTTCAGTTTTGTCTTGTTCAATCTGGTCTAACCATTTTGGTGAAGTGCGACTGATATTGTCTAACTTTTCTCATCTGATAATACAATCCTAAATTATTTACTTTTTTACTAAGAGTGACCCGTTTCCATGTGCTGTCCATATTTTTGTTGAATGGGTAAATGAATAATTGCGTCGGATTAATTGGTTGTATTACTTGGTACTCTTCTATGATCTTTAAAGGGCGTAGTTCTCAGGTAATAATTAGTGTGTGGCAGATATTAGTTAGTAAAAGTTGTCATTATAGCCACCGCAGTGGAAAGTAGCATAACTGCTTTATCATTTAAGATATTCCATTACTTGAGGAGTGGTTCCAAGGGTCTATTATTTGCTTGTATCCTCTCTTTGTCATGTTGGACGATTTCGGTACTTTCTTCTGAGTCAACCAATCATTCATATTTTGTCTTTTAACCAATATGGTAGTGTGTAATTATCTGGGTATTAACTTGATTGTCATATAATGGTAAAGCTGCAAATCTGAATGTATAATACTTCCTTCCGTTCACAATAAATGTCCAATTTGTTTTTAGCACGCCCATTAAGAAAATACTAAATCCTATACAAAAATATCTAGTATGACTAAACTACCCCTAATTAAACATTTAATGTGAGGAGTAAGAAAACTTTTTAGGGATATGTACGTAGGGGTTATTTTGTAAAAACAAATTGAATTCTTTCTTGATTACATAACTGGACACTTATTTTGGTTTGAAAAAGCAAATTGAACACTTATTGTGAAGAGTAATTTTTTATGTTTACATCAAGTGAACTTTCTACTGAGGCATCTATGTAACTTCAAACAAGGAAACATTGTTCACCCTCCTACACGTCTATAAAAGAATCATATCAAACATTGTGTATACGTATGAACATACCCAAGGGTTTGTGATAACTAGGGGGTGTCAATAGTTCGGTTCGGCTGGTTATTTAATAAAATTTATACCATATCATTTTTCGGTTATTCTGTTATGTATAACTAAAATTAGACTTTTCGAAACCGTCCCAATTATGTCGGCTTCTCTTCGGTATCGGTACAGTTCGGTAATTTTCGATATTTTTTAAAATGTCATGTAAAAGTCACTAGTAGAAGTAAAATGCAATAACATACATACTTTTATAGGACTTAGCAAAACTCTCTAGATAATTCTATTGTTTAAAGAGTGATGAACTAAGAAAACATGAAAGATGGCGAGAGTATAGATCAATCAACTATTCTACAGTAGCGTAAAAGAAAATAATCAAAGACAAAGAAAATATAAATCATACTAGTGAAACGATATTAACCAAGTGGGGACTCAAGAATAAAGTCTAATTTAAAAGTTAAATCTAAAGCACACGAAAGGAAACATATTCAATACATTGTAATTTGCTATTCATAATCGCTACAATACCTTGTGTCTTGCTAGTGATATGCTAGAAATAATTTAGTTTCAATAGGAGTAGCATAATAGATTTGGGAATTATGATTTTGAGTTTAATTACTTGTTGGCTTGTAACTGTTTCATAAATCCAAAACCTAAGAAAAAATTTAATGCTTTATTATTTTTTAACTTAATATATAAATATATTTGTCACATTGTAAATTTATTCGGTACGGTTCGGTATTTTTTCGGTTTATTTTCATAAAATAAAAACCTACCCTAATTATCGGTACGGTTATAGATTTATATAAAAATCTACAATTTTATTAAAAGAAACCTAAAAATCAATTCGGTACGATACGGTTCGATCGGTTTAGTCGGTTTTTAATTATATATTGACACCCCTGGTGATAACTATTTACATATTAAGTAGAAATAAGAAAACAAGAAAATCTCCCAATCCCATAAAAAGGAAAAATAGATAAAATATATGGCAAGTTGCTCAAAATTGTAATCTAATATACAGTTCCGCCAACACATTTTTACGTGTAGAGCGAACCAATCATGAATTTGCTTTGTCATTTCCAGCATATCGCAACACCTCTTTAGCCATGGATGAAAAGGATTTAGCTGTGTCCTGCATCTCAGCACTTCTTATGTTGATGCCCTGCCCATGCAATTTACAAAATTTTAGAGCCTTTTTGTTTTGATTTATAAGTAAAGTATCCTTTCTCCGCTAGACAGAATCATCGAGGGTAAATATAGTTTTGAAAAAATGTCCCACTATGAGGAGCCACCATATAGTACCTGCAACTTCTTCAGATTTTCACTGAGCTTTGACTGTGCTGCCTCTGCAGCACTGGGTTCCTGCAATCAAAATAGGAATTTTTTAGCATATTGACATATCAGTCAAATAACAAAAAGATGATATAGAAAATGGAGGGTAAAGTTACTCCCCCGACTGTTAGGAAGTAAAAGAGGACGCCAAGTTAAAAAAGCCATTCACTTCCAACAAGTATATCTTTTTAACTTCTCAAAATTAGATAAAACAGTTTTAATGCCTCTCTTCCCTGTCCCTTCTTGAGCAAAATAGACTGAATGCAGGAAAGGATACGTACACTAGAAGAAGTGTATCCATATCTTTTCTTAATTTGATCAACATTATCTGCCTTGTCATCTTGTGGTGCATCATTTGTCGGGGCTTTATCACTTTTGACCTTCATGTGCATAAATTTTCCTAAAAAAAGAAGAACAATCATTTCTAGATTTTTTTTTTTAAAAAAAAAATGGTATAGAACTACTCTTCATTCAGCACCATTATTAGCTTAGTAAAAAAGAGCTAGCTAAAAGACTCATGGAAAACCTAATAACTAAAGAATGAAGACTTGTGAGACAGCATTAACATTATTCAGTCGAAAGTTGCAAGTGTTATTGACACTTCTATATTATCTATGCGTTGTGTGCAGCTATGGCAACATGTTAATAACTATCATTTCTTCCAATCTAACTTACCTTTCAGAGCCTGAAATGTATTTGTAATGTTCTGCTTGTTTAATGCTGCTACCATTGGATTTGCCTTCTGTTTCTCTCCTGGATCTTCAATTTCAATGTCATCTTTAAAGGAAAATATAAAGTTAGCAGCAAGTAGTTGTATATTTTGAAAAGCACTTAAGATCCTCTCAAAGGGAAAACAATGAGCAACTCTTTAAAGTAATGCTCTCCAGACTTTCATCAACTAGACCTTTCAGGTTTTCATGAAAATATAAAGTTCAGCAAGTTAAATTGTAATTCTTTTAGGTTCTTATTTGTTCACTGCTCCCTACTTCCACTTTCTTCTGCGTCTGATTTTCAGTGCAGTCTGAAAAGAGCATTATGTAGGCTCTTGCCCTTATCCAAGTCAGTGGAAGAAGTGATTGATGAAAAAGGGAGAACCGTTATAAGAGACAAAAAGTACCTATATCAAAGTCAGCATCCTTTTCATTGCTGCCTAACTTCTCTTCGCTTTGTGTATGTGATGGAAAGTTCGCAACTGAAAATATTGCGGACATCTCTCCAATACTTACTCTTGCATTTTCAACTCCGGCATCAGGAACATTGTTTGCCTTGTTTCCCTTGGCATCTTTGAAAACAGATCCAAAAATTCCCTATAGTCAAGATAGTAAAAGAAATTATTTATTAATGAACTAAAGATTTAGTTAAATTTTCAGATTTTGGTGAACCCCTACCTTTTTCTTTTCTTTGTGGATGATGGGTCCAGAGATCTGCCCTGGTTCAACCACTAGATCTCGATCGTAAACTTGGGAAGCAAAGTCCAGGAACCTGCCATGGAGGAACATCATGCAGCAATACTATGAATTGAAGGAAATTCTGTATTTCTTAGAGATAATTGAATTCGCACTGGGGAGTGGGAAGTGAAAGAGGTGGATTGGG
>NW_017672718.1:0-52432 GCF_001879085.1 Nicotiana attenuata | reverse complement strand
AGGGAATTTATGTTCAGCTATTTCTCCTTATAGGAGTACTCACATATGGAATAAGCAAGAAGAAAGCAGGGCTGTCAAATTTTAAAAAAAGAAAAGAGTTTGTTATCACCTGAAGGTATCATTTTGCAAGGAAACTGAGACAAAGAACATTTCTTGATCCCTGTCAACCTAGTCATATTGAAAAATTTGGAGGTCAGTTCAGAATTAAAGGTATATAAACTAATTAGAAGTGGAAAAGGCCTAAAGTATCAGTGCTATACCACTATGAGTTCACCATTTTTTGAAGCGCATATTGAATGGTCAGCAATGGAGTTTGCCTTTGGAGGTGAAAGCATGAGGCCTCTAACTGAAGTTTCCTTTAAAAGGGACAACTCTGGAAGAGACCTGAAGTTTGAACGCTAAACTCAGCAGGATATAGATAATTTCCCCCTTGTTTCGGTGAAAATATATAAGTAACTGAGGGAGAAAAACAAGTTAGATGCCACAGGCTTCTATGGGCATTCATCAGTTTATATTTAAGTGCACTGATAACCTCTCCTTTAAGAGGCAAATCTACATGTTTTACAGCATTATTCTTGTCCCAGAGATGGATCTGATGGCTTAGAGATCTCGTACGCCATAGTATGCTTTTGAACTAGAATCAAAAGGAAACATTTCTAAGCCAGTAGAAACCTTGTACGATCCATGACAGAATTCAACAATAAGGGAGTGGTCATGATAATATTATGGAGCACAATAAACCTCATACATCTGGTCACAGCACTAGAAGAAACATCACCTAATCTCAATTTTTCCGTTGGAGAAGAGAAGCATAAGGCCAGCCTCAGGCGTGTCAAATGTTGATGCCCAGCAACACAGAGAGGAATGGAACTTCTTTTTGTAGTATACTTTCTTAATACCCTGAATATAATTGCACGCAAAGAGAATACACGCTGAGATGGATTGCATGCTAGTTTAATACATGCCCACAGGCCAAATTGACACTCACCTGAACAATATGCAATAAGGAATAGACATACAAAGCTTTTTCAGAACAGAGCAATACTACTGGTTGCTTTGATGCACTATTATCCGAATTCCCCTTAATCATGTTTATTCCATCTGAAATGCTTAATCCTCGACCCGACAGTTCTTGTCCATCTGCAGAAAAGTTAGAAAATAGGAAATACATGAATATTTGCTAATTGTAAACGTTTATGAGCAAGCTTCACCAAGAATAGGAGCAACAGATTCTATAAATTATGGTTAAGTACCCAAAATCTGCATAAATAAAGCTCTGGAGGGTTTCTTTGGATGGACCATGGAAGGGCTTAGTATGTTTCCTGTTTCTGTCTCAAGGGCCAAGACTGATGAATCTTTTGTCGCTACCACTAAGATATTCTTGTCGAATCCATGCAAGCTGCACGTGTTGAACTGCATAGAGATGACACCAGCGCATATTTCACTGGCAATATGTGTTTGATACAGTATGCTTTTGCTGTCGGAATCAATTAATACTACCTGCATACCACAAATTGTGGGACTTCAAACACTCAATTTTTTAATCTGAATGGTAGACTTGAAAAGCATCTACAATATGTCACACACTCCCCTTTCTACAACCACAGGAAAACAGGTAACTGGGAGCTTTGTATTGAAGGCGCCGAACATATTCAATTAGGGTACTTGTCAAAACCTTAGAATGACTAAAGCCTTCAAAATGAAAGTTCAAATCAAGCTGAAAAATGTATGTATCTAAACACACACACACATTCACACAAGCTGCTTTCAATTAAAGCTTCGATGCTCGTCCATACAAGGAACCTCCATATCACACTGAATTAACAATAATAGTCAACCTAAAATTCTGAGATAAATTGCTAGAAAACATATTGGAAGAGTGGCATCATTCCCAAATGATCGGGACCGACATTTATGTTGGAAGGAGAGAAGTGCAGGATAAATTGCTAGAAAACCTATTGTATAGCTGGAAGAAAAATAGAAGCAGAAGCTTACATATCCTTGGTCAGAGCCAACAGCAAAATACTTAGAATCCTGGCTGGTGCTTATAGAAAGTACAGCTCCATTAACCTTAACAAGCTTGACACTCTGGATTGGGTTGCTTCCTTTCTTTGAACCTACTGTCAATAGCATGAATAAGTCAACAGTTCATTCTTTCTGCTGATTCTGGATTCATTTGCTTACATAAAGTAAAGAAAAAAGGGTATGTTTACGTTTAGGAGATCAATGCAGTTATGCTCACTTTTATTTTAATTCACTTTTAATTTATCTGGTAATATGATGATATGAGTTGGGCTTAAATGGAGAAGTGAGGATTCATATAGTCGACCGAACTTGTTTGAGATTGAGGCTTAGTTATTGGTGATGCTGTAATGCAGTTATGACCCAATAAAACGAAAATTTGCAGAAACGTCCACCGTAATTTTGAGTACCGAAATAAAGTATACACCTCAACCAATCTATGATGTACAGTAACATTCTCACATTTTTGCTGATATTCATGCTTCATACCTTGAAAGGACAGAAAACTGGTATCTGGGGCAAAAAACTCAGTTTTGAACTTATAGATACGTACCTGCACGACAAGTATACAGCAAAATAAGACCCTCAGAATGCAGAAAATCCCTTCAATTTTGGAATATCCATAAAAGGTAGGGTTTACCGTTCCACTTTGATCACCAGAGATGAGGATATGTAAGTCAGAGGTAAGACACAAAGCCGTTAATGGTATACCACTTAAGGAAAGGTTGTCCTCACTCTGCAGAGTTAAAATTGCAGTAAATTCAAATGGCAATAAACAGAAGAAGCTAAATGTCAACATAAGTGATGGGCTCACTTTATTGAATTGATTATAAATTGACAGTCCTCCTACTAGCTTTTTGCATATACAACTGAAAAAAGTAAGGCTGTTGAGACAACTGGAGGATACATGTTACTATCCAAGACAAAGACATCTTTGTGATCAATCAAATATAAGCAATGGTTCTGTTGCGACATGGTCTTTTGACAACTTATGGTCGACTAACAAGAAAGAGAAAATGGCTTTCGAGATTCCAAAATAGAAATTTCTTGCTACATTACCTGCTGAGTTAGTGAAACAATAGGAAGTGGATTTGGGCATGAGACATCCCAAAAGTTTATGGCTCCATTACTGTGTCCACTTACGAATACATTTTTGGCCTTGGAAAATTGAGTTGAATTTGGACCAGTTCCATCTTTTTGTGCCCTCTCAAATGGAAAAAGAGGCATACTATCTTTTATCAGGCTACTATAGTCCTGCAAAACCAAAAAAGGATGTCAATAATTATAGCATTGAAAAATCAATTGTAGAAGTAAAATGTATCAGATGAAGAATAAGTATGCTCACCTGATCCATGGAAAACAACATGTAGGAATTGTTTACTACAAATTTTGCAATGGTGATGCTTGAATCAACAAGTGGGAGCTTCACCCTCACTTCCCTTGGAAGTGATGGTGGTGACCTAGACTGGTACTGTAATAAGTACCTTTCAATCAAAGAATCATCATATGTGTAAATATGGCCAGACTTTGATACCAAAAGTAACGAACTGTTAATGTTCTTTCTCGATGCAGGGAAGCTTGATATAATCTCCATGTCCAGACAAGACTCAGGAGGGTGAAGTCCCAACTTAATTGTGCGAGATTCAGTGTGCTCATTTAGTAGAACTACCTGCCAAGTGCCAAATGACAAATCGTATGACTTTGAGTGAATGCAGGCCTATTCGATGAAAATAAGAAGGCAATCCAAAACAAAAAAACCTACTTAATGTTGTTCTTATAAAAGTCGAGATGAGTGTGGAACCATCACCATTCAATTAGCCTTATTTAGTGACTAGTCTTGCAAATGAAGTGAGAGAAACCTAGACTAATGCATAATTAGACAGCAACAGATTGGAAAAAGAAAACGTGTTGACCAATTTGCAACAACAAATTAACCTAAAATGAAGTGGCAGCTATACACGAGGACTGGAGTCCAAACTCTGAATTCATCGAGGAAAGCAAGAGTGACAGAATAACATAAACACACATATAAATAAAAAAGTAACCTGTAGCAAATTTGCTGCTTGACAATCTGGGGAGCCCATAACATATAATCGACTTGCTTTTCCTTCTGCATAGGCCCATATTAGTTTTGCTATAGGGATTTTGTCTAATTTATATCCAAGATTCAGTTTACAAATAGGGGCACTTTGAGTTCCACTAGGCAATTCCTCAAGTTCTTGATGTATGCTTGAATTTGATGTGGCTGGAATACTCCAGATGAATATCTCCCCGTTGTTGTATCCAACAACTAGTTTACTTCCATAAGGGCAGCACCAACATGCTGTGGTTGCTTTTTTTGTCTCACTACCCGTAGATTGCAAAGGACTTCCCCCAGTTGTAAAGATTGCTTTGCTCTCTCGAATTGCCCATAATATTATAACACCATCTTTGTAAACAATAGCCACCCTACGTTAAAATCATAAACAACGATTTTTCATAAAGGTATAGTAACATAGTCCCCAACTCGTATGAGGCTGAGGCGTAGTAGGGGTTAGTTGTCATTGTTGTGTAGTAACATAGAAATCACCATATAATCATCAAAACCATAATAAACCTTGGTCTGTAAAAGCATATTCATTTCAACATGATACAGTATGAGGACAATTCAACAGACAAAGTTATCAGTAGTGCCTCATCTCATATCTGGTAAGTACAACTTGAATAAGCTCAGAAACCCCTATGTTTCACAAATGAACTTCAGATAAAGTTACTGAACCCACTTTTTGAACATTTGAGATATGCATGGCTAGTAACTTCTAGAATGTAGTGTTTCTAACAACAATAATAAGATTTTGGGTAATGCTAACTTTCTTCCCATCAGCAATACAGTAAGAGTTATGAAACAAAAGTCTCCAGCAAAGAAGACAGGTAACTATTAATAGGAAGCTTTACCTCTTATATATTTTTTTTGAGGTGAAATAGATTGAAAGATTGACAAGTACGAATTTATTGAATCAAAAGCAGCACTAAGCTTTTGCCAGTAAACATACAGGATAGAGTTCCTTGATCTGGTCTTTATAAAACTGAGAAATATAACATAAAAGTTACCTCTTACTTTCTGCAGCAGGTTGAGGCAGTATATGGGCTACAGCGTTGTCCCCCGCTACTTCATTTGATAGGCCTGAATGCGGATCATTTGTCAGGCCAACATGAGGTGGTATGTGATTGAGGACCTATAAATGGAATAATGACTGAACCATCTGTTTAACAATTCTCTTATTCTTTTTTTTTGGGGGGGGAGGGGGGGGGGGTTACTTCTAAACCATCTATAAAATGTATTTCCATTGTTCCTTAATGTCAAATTTAATCCACAATAAATGTTTCTGACTACAAATACTTCGGTACACTAGAAGTCGCTTCCATTTGAAACAAAAAGATCTAAATTTATATGCATACTTTCATCCACGAACCCCTGAACCAAGTTACGAGCATTAGTGATCACAAACAAATATGAGAATCTCTCAAGCAACTTTACTTCATGAGTAAACTGCAGTTGAATTTTAGCATCAACAAAATCGAAACAATGAATAACCAACATGTATAAATAAGAGAATTGGTCTCACCATGCGATTCTGAAAAAGGAATGCAATATTCCATTTTCTCTATATTACAGGATTCTTTAACAACCTTCATAATTGAAACATGTCCTGATGAATCTCCAAGGTACCTGTGGACAGCACAATGAACCTCAGGCTCACATATTCTTGGCATACAAATCAGAGTATCCTAGATGTACCGTCAAAGCACTTACAGGTAGGAAGTCTGCTGTATGATTGTAAAAGAAGTGATTTCCCGGTCGAAGTCATGAACATTACACAAATACCTCTGCTCTACATCCCAGACCTAATGATGACCAAGTAACTAAATTATTAGTCTCACAACACAGTTATTGCCACACTCAAGCAAGTAAATATAGCCGAGACAGTTAACCTTTTAAAGCAACAGTGGAAGGAAATCTCCTACTTAGAAAAATAAAGTGAGAAAAGACTTTGGTACTGCTTATAGAGTATGTTAACTTGCCTCAATTCGATTATTGGAGTTTATGTTAATGAGGAGGCCTTGGTTCTCCATAAACTGCAAGACCAAAATAATAAATTAGCATAAACTTGTAAAAAGCATTTTCATTAGAGATCGGTTTTACAAGATGCATGCTCATGGTATTGCACGTATTTCCATGTCAATGGAGAAATTTCTTTGCAGGATTCAGAAGATCCATACCTGCAAAAATTTGGTCGACATGGTATCTGACGATACCAGCAGAGCTTGTGTACTATCTTTCCCAAATAATTTGATCCGTCCATCTCTGCATATTAAACACAAAATTGAAATTTCCAACACCTTGAGTCATGGGCCTAAAGGGGCTGGTTTTTTCTAGTGTCACTGAAACATAACATTTTCCCAACACTTACTTGGTAGCAAGAGCAACAATTTTTTGAATGGAGTCATAAGCTGATAGCACAGTTCCTGATGGGATGCCATAATGATAAACACAGCGGGGATTTATGTGTTCAGGTTTCAGACCATCTGAATCTCCCCCAGGCTGCAACACAAGATTTAGCAATATGTAAAACTACAATGCAATGCAACTGTGTTTCTCTTAACTTGCTCCAAAAATTAATTAAATTCAAATTTAAATATTTAAAAAAAGTAAAAACTAAAAAAATACTAACTATAATCCCTATTTTCCAACCTTAGATTGCTCATTTACCCTTCCATATCAACTAGGATTTATACTTTTGACATGCATGTAGTATGACAAGATTAGTTCTTCTTTTGCTTAATTAACATTGAACTAGGAAATTTTTAAGTGGCCAATAATAATTTTTTTCAAAAGAAAATATTACTTTAAGTGGCCAATAATTAGTTAGGTTACTTAAATATATAGAAAGAAGGCAAGTTTTAATACCCAAAGAAAATTGACAACACTAGTAAATTTCAAGAATTTTAAAAATTTTATGGATTATAATGATGAAATCAACAAATAATGTTAAACCTAAATTTAAAAACATTAACATATAAACTTATTGAAGGAATTCCTGAACCTAAAGAAAGTGAAAGAAAAGTACTAAAAGAATATTCATGTAACGTTAAAAAAAGAAGAGCTAGAGATATAGAGAATTTACATTTCAATTACGAGATTCCTTGTCAAATATCAAGATTCTTGTACACTCTAAATAAACAGAAGTCGTTCATATGATTAAGAGATTATGTGACGAAGAAAAAATCTAAAGATTTGAAAATAGGTTTTTTCCTAAAAAAAAATTGAAGGGCCGGCCCGCCCTAACCCCCGCCCTCTTAGGGGTGGGCTGGGGTGGGCTGTCCATTTTAAGGCCCATATAGATGGAGGGCCGGCATCCTAGCCCACCAAATTTAGAAGCCCGTGAGGCTTGGACTGGGTTGGGTTGGGCTAGCAGGGCTAAAGACTCTTCTCCTCCACGCGGCACCCCCAGAAGATGGCCAAAATTTCACGGTATAGCCAGTTTTCGGACTGGTCAATCAAAAATAGCCAGCGTTTACCAAGTCAATGAAAAATAGCCATCGTTTTGCTGCAATAGAGACCGGTCTAGCATAATATATTGGAGTTCGGTGCACTTGTGTATGAACTCCAGCATATTATGCTGGACCGGTATACTTTGCTGGCTCCAGTATAATATATTGGAGACGAGCACTGGTGCTCCAAACTCCAGTATATTATACTGGACCATTATACTTGCTGGAACTCCAGTATATTATGCTAGAGTTCTAGTGTATTTATGCTGGAACTCCATCATATTATGCTGGAGTTCCAGCATACTATCCTGGAACTCCGGTATAATATGCTGGAGTTCAAGTATACCTATGCTGGAACTCCAGCATAATATACTGGAGTATTTTCCGGGTTTTGAACAGTGTTTTCGCTCAGATTTATCTTTACATAAAAAGTGGCTAAATTTCGATTACTTTTGAAATTGGGCTATTTTTGAACGACCAGTTGTAAATCTGGCTATTTTTAAAAATCACCTCAGAAGATGTGTTGCCAGATGTTTAGGTTTCTTAGGTTCATGGACCTCGTAATGGAATCATGGGCCGAGGGCCCACAGCCCACTTCTCTTCGAACATTCATTTATTGAGGTCCATATTTGCGTGTGGGCTCTGGCGCTACATCCCCGCTCTTCACTCTTGTGCCTTTGCGTGCTAAAGAGTGCATGTGGCAAAAATATCCGATCTAAACAGAATTAATTCCTTTTTCCTTTTTCTTTTCTAATCTTTTTCTCCGACAGATATTATGTCCCCCGACATGTGTCCTAAATTCATAGGTTTTTGTAAAATGTGAAAATAGGAGAGGTTGGTAAGTCTAACACTCCAACTAGTCTATTTCATGGGCCACAAAGAAGCAGAATATCGTCACTCTTAGCCTTATTCTACGACCAGCAGTTGACTAGTTCATACTTACAAAAAGATTACGTGCTTCTTTTTCCGTTATTATTGTTTTGCTCACTCCACTCTCCTACCTAAACCACAAAGACCACTTAATTCAGCTTCTTCTGTTAAAAGAAAAAAATTAATCCTACAGATAAAGAAAAAAAAATCTTGAAATCAACTAGTAATTTTTGTAACAAAAATGGCACCCAATTAAAAGCTTGTATGCAACTTCTAGAGATCTTGTATTTAACCATATTTTGACCCAAATAGAAACTACTGATTCCAAAAACAACATAGAGATCCCATACTACTAAAGCAACGGAACATAAATGCGGTCACATCATTACAAAAACAGTCTTTATTCACCTATTTAATCAGATTCCTAAAAATTTTGAAGTAAAAGATTCTTTACTCAACTTTTATAGAAGTCACAGAGAGAATGGATATTGTTATTTAGAGACACTAATATTAAATCCAAAACTTCCTAAACTAGCAGTGTTACAGTATCTCTCCAGAGGTTCCTATACTTTTGCTAAATGAAGACTACAATTAAGAGTGGTGCAAAAAGATGATCTTCTTATCCAATTTATTTTTAGCACGCCAATTAAAAAAATACTAAATTCTACACAAAAATACCTACTATGACTAAACTACCCCTACTTAAACATTTAATGTGAGGAATAAGAAAACTTTTTAGGGATATGTACATAGGGGTTATTTTGTGAAAATAAATTGAATTCTTTCTTGATTGCATAGCTGGACACTTATTTTGAACTAAAATAGAAAAGCAAATTGGACACTTATTATGAACCGGAAGTAAAGCCTAGCATTATTGCGTGATCGCGTCATGCTTCACAACTTTCGAGATCAATCAAGTCCAACTTCAAGAGCTTCTCAATAACAGTTTGAAATTCAAAAATCATTCTTCTCTTACTTTAACACACTAATAATAAAATCAACTGAGTATTGAAATTAGTGAAAAGAAACAGAAAACGAGAAGAAATTATTGGTAATGTAAAATCTCAGCAATGATCGACACTGACAATATCCATGGATTTTCTCTGTGACTCTTCAAATTCGATTTCAAAAAACAAAATCGGAATAGAAAAAGAAGATCCAGAAGTAAAAGTTAAAGAGGTAATAACAGAGATCAGTACTCACCTTCTTAACAAAAGAAGCCTTCTCAACGAGCTTCTTCAACATACTCATAAATATATACACACACTTGTGCTGCTCGGAAAACTCAGTAAATGTGAAGATCGAAGTTTTTTGAATTAATCGAAGAACAAAAATGGAGAAAGGAAGAAAAATGGTGAGTGCTTAGTTAAGACTGAGGAAAAGAAATGCCAAAAACAAGAGAGAGAGAGAGAGAGAGAAGAGCAAAGGGAAGACGGCAGTTGATTTTTACCGTTTCGTTTTTGTGATTGGACAAGGATAGACCAGTGTTTTATTTTGTAATTTTTGTATCTTTCCTATTCAATTAGGGACACGTGGAGGCTGATGAGGTTGATCCGAAGATTGCGAGAGAGAAACGGGTTGGACGGTGCCATCGGGTATCAACTGTCTGAAATAAAACAAAACAATATCCATTTCAATATGTACATCCAATTTTCAAATAATCAGATTTATTTTTATTTGTGTGATTAAGATACTTTTTAGCTTTACTCGATTAATTTTTTTGCTCTTTTATTTTTAAATTTATTAAGAAATCCTTTTCTTGAGACTAAAATTTATAGGAAACAATTTTTCTACCTTATACAAGGTAAGAATAAAGTCTACATACACCTTACTTTTCTATGACTCCATCTATTAAACTGGATGTGTTATTTTTCTTGTAGTGTGATTAAGATATCTACATTAAAGAAAGATCATTAAGGGTGTGTTTGGTATAACAGAAAATATTTTTCAAGAAAATATTTTCTTGGAATACAAGTAGTAATTTTATTCATTTTTCGGTGTTTGATACGCAAATTAAGAAAAATGACTTCTCAAGAGTATTCATTAATAATTTAGATATAATAAACATGAAGCCATAAACTTTCAAACCATCAACCTTCCGAACCCACAAATTTCATAAACTTTCGAAACCGCGGAATTTCGAACACATAAACTTTATAATTTCTAAACCCATAAACTTCCAAACACATAAACCTCCGAACTCATAACTTTGGAACTTGTAAAATTTTGAACCTTTAAACCGATAAATAAAAAAACTAAAACTGAAAATATATATAAAAAATATTTTTTTTGGGGGGGTGGGGGGGGTGGGGGGTGGAGGTGAGGGGGTGGAGGTGAGTGGTGCTGAAAAATAAAAAAACAGAAATTTAAAATTGCCAAAAAACAAAAATAAGGTAAAAAAATAATTTTTTTGCGGGAGGGGTGGTGGGGGTGGGGGTGGGGTGGAGGAGAGTAGGGTGGATGGTAACGGAAAAACTGAAATTTGAAAGAAAAAAACAAGCCTTTTTTGGAGAGAGGGGGTGGGGTGGGTTGGTGAGGGTGGGGAAGGTTGAGAAGGAGTTTTGAAAAATATTTTCCCTTCTCTTGATAAGGAAAACATTTTCCTTCAATTGGAAGAAAATGAGTTCATAAGGAAAATGTTTTCCAAAACATTTAAGCCATCCAAACATGAAAAAATTAAAAAATATTTTTGAAAAAATATTTTCCTTCATACCAAATACACCCTAAGAGTATTTCTTTTTCCCTTTACTTTTGGTGGTAAAGATAACAAGATGGTTTTGAGAAAATGGAAATTAGTGATATTTGGTCATGGCAGTTGGGTGTAAGAGTGTACTAGAGGTTTTTGGCCACTTAACTTCACACGTGTTACACTTTTGGTTTTGACTTCAAACAAGTTGGTAATAACACGTGGATCCCCAATTTTGTGCGTCTATCTTTTTCAAGCTTTCTCTTTGACAGATGAAAAGAAGATCTACAGAAATAATATTCATTTGGCGAAATACATAAATGGCTCCTCCAAGGTCCACAACGGTCATTTGAACACCTTGACCTATTTATCAAATAGACACCTCAAGTTATTTTTCAGTGTATCCCTTAAACCCTTCAAAGTGACATGGCAAAATGTGTGTACTACACTCGCGTTGCAGCAAGTGAAGCCTTTCAAAATTGTGTTTATTTCTTTTCTTTTTTTAATTTAACTGGTGGAGCCCACTTTTCCTCACTCTTTCTTCTCCAAAATTTTCTTCCGTTATTCACTGCACCTTAACCCACCATTCTCAACACCACAACTTTACCATGATAGTGAATGTGCAAAACAGTAGAAGCCATTGAAAACCCCGGCTTGTAGAAGCCATTGAATACAGTAGAAGCTATTCACTGCATAATTTTTTCTCATCCATTCCTCTTCAGCCAATCCCAAGAGGCAAAAATTGGTGGTGAAACAGTGGTGTCTTCAGCTGCAATTAATAGAGCTCGCCGGAACAGATTTTCCGGCAAAAATTCGGCTAGCAAATAAGGTCAATGAACAACGACGCTACTGCCACAGTTACATCGGCTACTTCTAAAACCCGACTCAGAAGCAAAAACAACAGACCCCAGAAATTCGAAATTTTGCAGCAACATGGACAATAAACAGGAAGTGGTTCATGATTGTTGCCGGCGGTCATGACTCTTGCCGGCCTCCATGGCTATTACCGGCGTCAGTGGCTGTCTGGAAACGGCTGAAGGCACTTCGAGGAGGAAAGAGTCGTTTGGACAGAAGCAGCGGCGCCTTGGAGAGGAGGTTGGACGACTGGAATTCTTAGGGGGATTAGGGTCTGCTCTTGGTTGAAGAAGAAGAGGGGGTGGCTGGGAGGGGTCTAGGTCTCTAGGGTTTCAAGGAAGGAGGCAAACAGATCTTTTAATATTGTGTTTCTCTTTTCCTTTTTTATTAACTATAGACAAATTTTTTTAAAGAAATAATAGGTGTCATCTTTTGATTTGTTAATTTGCCACATAATCCGCGAGTGTAACTCACCTATAAGATCTGTCACTTTGAAGGGTTTATTGAGTTCAGTTTTTAGTCACGTGATATGTTTAAGTGAAAAGGTCTCAGTTGAGGTGTTCAAATGACCGTTGTGGACAACTTGGAGGGGCTGTTTATGTATTCGCCTATTCATTTTGGTTTATTGATAGCTCCGTTTATTGTGAGGAAAAACACAGAAATATATATTGTTAATCGCTCTAAAAAATACAGTCGATAAAATATATATTTTTGATATATATGTGTATTACACACAAGAAATATATATATATTTTATATATTTTTTGTTTAGCGTATGCAATTAGTTTTGATCAGCCAAAAAAATATTGTAACAAGAAGATATCAGGGAGTTTACATCAAAAACGTTCTTGAGTTTATATATGGGTAAAATCGGGGTTAATGAGCATCCCGATTTCCCGGTGGGGCAAACGAAGCAAGGACGTAACTGCAAGGAATCGGAATTGGAGCTGGGAGCCTCCCGTATCAAGGCCTGAACAAAACACCTACCCTCGGAGCCATCGAGACCATGCCCTCCCCCGGACCCGGTTCGAGCTCCGAGTTCTCGGAAAGCATTGCCAAACGTCCGCACACGATTAACAGAATGTCGTGATATCGGTGCCCGATCGGTTAGCATGGCATGAATCTCGACCCATATCAGCAGTAGATCAGTGATTAGCGAAAAGGAATATCTTTAACTTTCTTAGAATTATACTTAGGGTAAAACTCCCCTACTATATAAAGGGGAGGTTTATTATTCAATGGACTCTCTGTAACAAGCATACCAAAGCAATATACATCTGTTTTCTCTGTTTCTAAAAGTTATTCAAAGTTCTTCCTTTTGCCCATAAGTTCTTCATAAATGTTGGCTCTGAACCGAGGACAGGCTACTTGTTAAGCTTTTAACAGAGCCCGGACTCAATATCACTATTGGTTTGGCTGTTTATTCTATCTTTTATTTGCTTATCTAACGTCATAAATCACTTGTTGAATTAATCCGCATATCCTTAAGACCCTGTATAAATTCAATTGTTATCCATTTTTAACGGTAAACAGTTTGGCGCCCACCGTCGGGCTTAGAATAATAGTGGTAGTTTGATACAAATTTCCATAACACACTATTATTTTACGCTTTCTCTTTGAGATTTTAATTTCAGATCTACCTAAGAATGTCAAACTCTCAGTCTACTCACTTGAATGTTGATGCTAAATCTGGCCATCATGGCGAAAACAACAATATAGTACCTAGCAAGAGGTGCCGCCTACTGATCCCAATGGAGTCCCAATTGCAGACCCAATCAATGCCAACTCACATGTGGCCATCGACGCCAACCTACCGACCGACCCTGAGAACACCGTTTGCGGAGGAGCCCGACCAACGACTCGAGGTACGCCTGGAGGTAAAGGCTACGAGAT
This sequence comes from Nicotiana attenuata, assembly GCF_001879085.1. Lineage (NCBI taxonomy): Eukaryota > Viridiplantae > Streptophyta > Magnoliopsida > Solanales > Solanaceae > Nicotiana > Nicotiana attenuata. The sequence goes on along the minus strand of NW_017672718.1, from coordinate 38,574 downwards.
CAATCTGCGGGTGATATTCGAAATGTTACAGGCCGAACAAGTGGAGATAGCACAACTGCAGAACCAAAGCCACGCCCCCAGCAGAGTTAAGCCCGGACCATCTCGAGAAAACACCCGAAGAAATGAGCAAGTCACTGAAAGTCCGGGTGAAGCTGAGTCCGAGACCAACCCCGAGATAATAAAAATGCTTGAGGAATTGACAAAGCGGGTGGAATCAGGGGAGAAAAAAATTGAGGCTAATGACAAAAAAATGGAGACTTATAATTTTAGAGTTTATCAAATCCCAAGAGCGTCCCCGATATTGAAGGGTATAGATTCCAAGAAATTTGTCCAAAAGCCTTTCCCTCCGGCACTGCACTAAAGCCATTCCCGAAGAAGTTCCGTATGCCCGATATTCCAAAGTATAACTGGACCACAGATCGAAATGAGCACGTATCCTCCTACATGTGTGCCATCAAGGGAAACGACTTAGAAGATGACGAGATCGAGTCGTTTTGTTAAAAAAGTTCGGAGAAACCGTGTCAAAGGGAGCAATGATATGGTACCACAACTTACCCCCAAATTCTATTGATTCGTTTGCTATGCTTGTAGATACCTTTGTGAAAGCGCTTGTCGAAACCAGAAAATAGGACCCTTTCAAGGTAAAACAAAGAGATAACAAAATGCTCAGGGAATTCATATCGAGGTTTCAAATGGAACGGATGGATCTGCCTCCGATTGCGGATGATTAGGCCGTTCTGGCGTTCACTCAAGGACTCAACCTCCGAAGCTCCTTAGCTTCACAGCAGTTAAAATAGAATTTGATAGAGCACCCGGCAGTAACTTGGGCCGACGTCCATAGCAGGTACTAGTTAAAAATTAGAGTCGAGGACGATCAGCTGGGCCCCCCCTCCGGGTCCGTTTATCCCATCAGAGCTAATGACAGATCTAAGAGAGTCGTCGATCATGAACCAAGATCGAATAGAGACCGGTATCAACTGTATAGCGGAGATCGAAGGGGTAACGGATATGGGCATAATCATGCGAGAAACAAAAAGAGGAACGATTGAGGCTATAGTAGCTGGGGACTCATGGGCAAAGACGGTTTCGACAGGCCACTCGGGGCCAAAGAGGCACCAAGGCTATCAGAATATAACTTCAACGTCAATGCTACCAGCATCATATCTGCCATCGGGCGCATCAAGAATACCAAGTGGCCTTGGCCTTTGCAGTCCGACCCTACCCAGAGAGACCCTAACTTAATGTGTAAGTATCATGGCACTCATTGCCATAGAACCGAGGATCGCCGATAGTTAAGAGAAGAAGTAGCCCGGTTATTCAATAATGGGCATCTTCGGGAATTTTTGAGTGATCGAGCCAAAAATCACTTCAGGAACAGGGACTCCAACAAACAAACCGAACAAGAGGAACCTCAGCACGTTATTAACATGATCGTTGGGGGAGCCGATGTCCCCAAGGGACTAGTGCTAAAGCGCACTAAGGTGTCCATCACAAGGGAAAAACGAACCTGAGACTATATCTCAGAAGGAACTATTTCGTTCACCGAAGAGGACGTCGAAGGCATTGTACAACTGCACAATGATGCACTGGTAATATCTGTACGTATAAATAAATTTTAAGTTAAACGTGTGTTGATTGATCTAGGTAGCTCGGCCAACATCATCAGATCGAGGGTTGTGGAGCAGTTGGTTCTACAAGACCAGATAGTGCCGACAGTTCGGGTGCTGAACGGATTTAACATGGCATGTGAAACTACTAAAGGGGAGATAACCCTACCGGTGAACACCGCTGGAACCACTAAGGAAACAAAATTCTATGTGATTGAAGGGGATATGAGATATAATGCTCTATTCGGAAGACCATAGGTTCACAACATGAGGGAGTACCTTCGACCTTGCACCAGTTATTAAAGTTACCTACACCGGGAGGAATCAAGACAATGTATGGAGAGCATCCAGCCGCAAAAGAAATGCTTGCAGTCGATGAAGTACTCCCAGTACTTGCCGTCTCGATGGTAAAAGGCGGGGAGTCAGCCAGAAAGGCCGAAGTTAAATAGCAATCACCGATGCCGGTCCCGGCTGGCCCAGAGGGACGAGAAGTCGATGAGGAAGATGATTACGGAGTTCCTAGATCGTTCATAACTCCCAATGATACCGACGCTACCAAATCTACGGTCGAAGAACTGGAGCAAATTATATTGACCGAACACCTGCTGGATCGAAAGGTATACCTGGGCACGGGGTTGACCCTCGGGTTCAGGAAAGAACTCATCGGTTTCCTTAAAATTAACATATCTTGCTTTTCCTGGTCCTATATTGATATGACAGGCATCCCGCCGGAGATAACCACTCACAATCTGAGTTTGGATCCGAAGTTCACCCGGTTAAACAGAAGAGGATGCCTCAATCTGAAATCAAGCATGCCTTTATCAAAGATGAGATATCTAAACTCCTTAAAATAGGTTCCATTCGGTAAGTGGAATACCCGGACTGGTTAGAACATAGTGGTAGTGCCTAAAAATGGAAATAAATTAAGAATGTACGTAGATTATAAAGACTTGAACAAGGCAGGCCCTAAGGACTCTTTTCCTTTGCCTAACATCGATTGCATAATCGATGCGACGGCTAGGCACGAGATACTCAGTTTTCTCGGCGCCTAATCTATGTACAACCAGATCCGGATGGACCCTGGCGATCAAAATAAACTTCCTTTATCACTAAGTTCGGCACCTACTGTTACAATATAATGCCGTTCGGACTAAAGAACGCCAGTGCCACTTATCAACAGGAGCGGATTCAGAGGGGTGGAAGGAGGTTCACCCGAACCCCCTTCGCCAAAAAATTACACTGTGTATATAAGGCAAAATCTATTTTTTACCTCTATATATTAAGTTTTGAACCCCCTTAACACAACCCAAAAGTGTAGCTTAGTGGTCAAGGGGGTTCAAAACCTTCCTAAGGTCATAGGTTCAATTCCCCACTAGCTACAATTTTTTTTGAACCCCCTTTGTGGAGATCCTGCCTCCGCCACTGCTTATCAACGCCTAATAAATAGGATGTTCGAATAACAAATAGGAAAATCAATGGAAGTTTATATTGACGACATGTTAGCTAAGTCCCTGCGAGTAGAGGAACATTTAAAACATTTGCAGGAAACCTTTGGCATATTGAAGAGATACAATATGAAGTTGAACCCCGAAAAATGAGCATTCAGGATCAAATCTGGAAAATTCCTTGGGTTCATGGTGTCCAACCGAGGGATCGAGATTAATCCCGATAAAATCAAAGCTATAGAAGACATCGCCGTAATGGACTGTGTCAAGGCCCTTCAGAGACTAACCGGGTATCGCCGCCTTAGGATGATTCATATCGAGGTCCTCAAATGAAAGCTATCGGTTCTTCTCGCTATTGAAGAAGAAGAATAACTTTTCTTGGACTACGGAGTGCCAACAAGCTTTGGAAGAACTCGAATGGTACCTTTCGAGTCTACCCCTACTGCATACTCCGAAGGCGGATGAGCAGCTATACCTTTACTTAGCTGTATCCGAAGTGGCGGTAAGTGGAGTCTTAGTCCGAGAAGAGGAAGGTACGATATTCCTATTTACTATGTTAGTAGAACTCTAGGCAAGGTTGAAAAAAGGTATCCTCACCTGGAAAAACTAGTGCTCGCTTTGCTAAGCGCCTCCAAAAAGTTGAAATCGTACTTTTAATACCACCCCATATGTGTCGTAACCTCTTACCCGCTAAGGAACATTATGCACAAACCCGAGCTCTAAGGGTCAGTTGGCCAAATGTGTAGTATAAATTAGATGGTATGATATCGAGTATCGACCCCGTACCGCCATCAAATTACAAATCTTGGAAGACTTCGTGGCCAACTTTACCCCGACCTTAATACCCGAAGTCGAAAAGGAATTGTTGTTAACCTCAGGGACTTTCTTGGGAATTTGGACCCTCTTTACGGACGGTGATTCGAACGCAAAGGGGTCCGAACTCGGCATCGTGTTGAGGCCACCTACGGGAAATGTAGTTAAGCAATCTATTCGAACTGTGAAATTGACTAACAATGAGGCCGAGTATAAGGCCATGATTGTAGGTCTCAAATTGGCTAAAAGCCTTGGGGCCGAGGTGGTCGAAGCTAAGTGTGATTCCCTACTTGTGGTAAATCAAGTTAATGGGACGTTCGAAGTAAAGGAGGAACGAATGCGAATATATTTAGATAAATTGCAGGTAACGTGATGGTAGGCTATAATCGTGTATTTTGGCCATTAATTGCACTCTAATTTGCTGCACTTTACTAGTGTTTGAGCTTTAAATAGTATTATTTTGCACTGAGTTTGTGTTTTATGCTTTGTAGGAGCGATTCCAAGTTACAATGAGGTTGTGGAGCTAATTCAAGCTATTTTGGAGCTTTGAAGTCTGAGTAAAAGCCCATGGATTAAGTTGGGATCGTGTTTGGGGATCAACGGACAGTAGTGCACTTAACAAGAGAAACGAAGAAATGAGAAGGAAGCCACCCAGGTGTGCGAGCGCGCACCGGGCGCGCAAGTAGATTAGAACACTATCCAAAGTGCGCGGCCATATGTGCGATCACTTGCTCAGGTGCGCGGCCGCGCACGTCCAGTTCATAAAACATTCCCAAGCCTATTTTGTAATTTTGAAGGAGACTCCTCTTGACCTATATGAAGCCAGCTCGTCTAAAAAGAAGGTATCTTGGAAGTTTAGAGCAACTTTTGGGAGAGAAGAAGGAAGGATGCAACAAAAATGCAGAATACTTGATCCAATTCATTCAATACGGAAGTTTGTGTGAATTTGGGAATTGTAATGTCTTCTTATTCTTCTAATACTCTTGTGATGAATACTTTCTCCATTATGGAGTAATCACTTTTAGGGTTAGTGACGGATGTTGTGAATTGACTATTGTTATGGGTTTTACTCTTTGTTAATTGCCCGAATTCATTGAATGAGTTATTAATTGAATTGCAAGAATTATTGTGGTTTTATTTTAATCGAAAGAGAAGTGTTGCTGCAATTTTCATTGTGCCATATTGTTTGGGTTGATTTTACGCCTCTCATAATTAATCGAAAGAGCTTAGAGAGTTATCAATCAACCCAGTTTAGAAGAAAGTCGAGAGGCGTTCTTCAACAGATCATTTATTCACTGTATTTGTGCTTATGTTTAGGACCTTTTATTAGGGTGATTAAGGGAACTCTCATTCATTCAAAAGAAGTATTTGAACCCCTAAGGTAGCCTAATCATTTGTTGAAATCGAAGGAGTCAATAGAAGTTAAGAGTGGACTTAACCTAGAGTTAATCGGAATAATAGTTGATCACATATCCTGTCACAACCCTTACTTCTCACCTTGATATTTAATCGTTGCTATTCAGTCATTAAATTACCATTAGTTTCTTACGATCAATAATTTTAGTTTTACTTGTAGTTGATAATAACATAAATCAAAGGTTTATTATCCTGGATAGTATTGAGCTGAAGATTTATTAGAACATTGTTTAAACCAATCCCTGTGGAGACGATTTAATACTATACTATCTTTGACTAGCGAGCCTAAGTTTTATACACTGGTTTTGCATACGTTCGAACTAAAGGAGGAACGAATGCGAAGGTATTTAGACAAATTGCAGGTAACGCTGTATCAATTCAAGGAATGGACCTTTCAGCACGTGCCCCGAGATCTAAATAGCAAGGCCGATGCTCTGTCTAACTTGGGGTCATCGGTTGATGATGATGAATTCAGCTCAAGAACAGTCGTACAACTCATGAAATCGGTAATGGAAGAAGGCCATGCTGAAATAAAGTCAATAAGTTAACTTGGGATTGGAGAAACAAGTACATAGAGTACTTGAAGACTGGGAACTTGCCCTCGGATTCTAAAGAATCAAGAGCTCTATGCACGAAGGCGGCCAGGTTCAGCCTGTCCGAAGGTACTTTGTTCAGAAGAACATTCGACGGCCCGCTCGCCATATGTTTGGGCCGGGAGATACCAAATATGTCTTGAGAGAAGTTCACGAAGGCACCTGCTGATAAGTAGGGATTTGGACTACTTATTTGCACTATTTTACTTTCGTTTTAGCTCAAAATTGCTTAAAGGTATTCCCGAAAACTAATGAAATGTGCTTGCTTGCAGGAGTGTTAGAATACGAGCTAAAGAGATGAAAATAAACTCAAGAATGAGTAATTTTGGATAAGGACAAAGACAAGGCTAGAAGGGCACCGTGCGGACCGCACAATATTGAGTACGGCCACAGATCATGAAGAAGACATCTGACAAGAAATGGCATGCAAAGTGCGGACCGCACAATTCTGGTGCGGCCGCAGAAGACAAAGATAAGTTAGATGGGATTTTAAGTTCAAGAAGAAATGCGGACCGCACCATTTTTGCGCGGCCGCATAATCAAGATCACGACTACATAATTTTTATGCGGTCAATAGAAATCTCACACAGCCAAAGCCCAAGATCAAGGAGTGCAGACCGTACTATAATTGAGCGGCCGCAGAAGCAAGAGTGCGGCCGCACTCATAATCATAAATGTGTGGCCGCAGAAGTTGAAGGAGTGCGGCCGCAATCCAGAATTGTGCGGCCGCAGAACTGGAACCTGTCAAGCCAAGTCTCATTGTGCGAAACGCACACATAATTATGCGGCTGCACAACCTCCGCATGGGCAATTTTGTTAGATATTTTCAACTTAGTATAAATAGAACTTTTTGTCATTTTTAGGTCAATTTTTGTTTTGGGAGAGCACTTGAGCCATTTTGCTTTACTATATTGGGTAACATTGTACTAGATTAGCATTTTAACATTAGATTTTCTTCCCTTAATCTTCTATTATGGATTTTATCTTATTTTCTTCTTTAATTTCTGCATTTTTCATGAGTAGCTAAATCTCTAGCTAGGGTTGTGACCCAACCCTAATGTGGGTACTTAATGGGTGTTTGATTTAGGGCTTGTTTGTGATTGGGTTAGTGATATTTAGCCTAGTTCTTGCTTGAATTCAAGAATTAATGGTTGCAAACATTGATTCATGCCTAAGTGACTTAGTCTTTACTTGAGAAAGAGAGACTAAGTCTAGGAAAACTTGGCTAACAAGAAATTGGGGTGAACTCAAGAAATTGATAGTCAATTAAAGGGTTGAATCTAGAGATAGTAAGACCCGACTTGCCATTTATCACTTATTTTGTGCAATACCCAATTGGACTTGAGAAAGCCAAAGTGGGCAGAATCACTCAAACTACCGAGAGGTATATAGTGAGTAATCGAGTGTGATCGCCATATTATAACCCCGACTAATCAAATTTGCCCTAGAGTTTACAACCCGTTAGGTAACCACCTAGGTGGAAGTCACGACCCTAGACCTTTTATCAACTTGAAAAACAACAACACCAAAAAAATATTGTCTCATAGCTTTTCATTTGCAAACATTAGCATAATCAATAGAAGTAGAAAGAAACAACCAAATATGTGGAAGTGCAATCTTGGGAACATCATACACCTAGTCTAGACATATACCCGATCCCATATTTAACTCCCTATGGATTCAAGCTCGACTTGCATTGGGTTTTTATTATTGCTTCTACCGCCTCACAACCTATATTTGTGGTGTGAGTTTGGGCGACACCAATTTTTGGCGCTGACAAATCTGTCCTCCCATATCTCTGGCCTCCTTGATCTTTCTAACCCTGCCATTTCAGTATCGCCCCCTCTCCCATCATCTGGAACATCATCATCATCATCAAAATTTATTGGAGCTGGGGAGCATGTGAGGAAGAGGGCTCAGAGTCTTGGCTGCCCTCTTCCGAAGAACTGGCAGCTGATGAGGACTCATCCACCAAATGGAATCTCCCTGGGATTTGTTATGATTGGGCTTCCGGTTGTGCTTGCACGGAATTACCCTCAGAAGCTTCCCCAGATGGGACGTACTCACTGGTCTTCGAGGTATCAGGGGCTCTATTGGCTGTTGCTTTCTTGCTTATAACTCTTTGAAAAGCTAGAGGTAGGCTGCTTTTACCTCGACCTGACCTCGGGAGGGTTCTGCCCTCCCTTTTTACATATCTCCTTTGCCACGTGAGCGAGCAATTGTCTGAAACACATAAGAACTAGAAATCAGTTACAATTGATGCTCATAATGCATGCATAAACATGATTGAAAGTTGTAGCAAAACATTCTCAGAAGGGGCAGTGCGGACCACACAAAAGTGAGCGCGGCCGCAGGCTGCCCAGTGCGGACCGCACAAAATTGAGTGCGGCCGCACAACCAAGAGTGCGTACCGCATAATTTGACTGCGGCTGCACAACCCCAGGTTCAGACTACTGGGGTATCTGATGTGCGGACCGCATAAAAATGAGTGCGGCCGCATAAGTCCACTGCGGACCGCACAATTTTAAGGGAGGCCGCATAATTCAAGCACACAATTTTCCTAAATTAGAGAGTTGCGGACCGCACAAAAGTGTTTGCAACCACATAGCCTCTAGTGCGGATCGCACAAAAATATTTGCGACTGCATAATTCAAATTTCACGGGCACTGTCCTAGGGTTTATGTAATTTTGTTCTCATATCGTCATGGTTTTAGCAATCAAACATCATTAGCTACTTACCCAGACCCCAATTAACGTTCAAGAATCTACCCACATGTTTCTAAGCAAAAACAACTAAACATTGACATTTTTAGGCATGGAAGTAACCCTAAATCTAAGAACAAAACAATACAAAAGATGAAGAATCTATAGATGGAATTAACATACCAGTAATGAAGATGCAGGTGATGAAATGAGGGAAAAATTTGAGAGCAATGGGGAAATTTACTGTGCAAGCTTAGCTTCAGGGCTCAGAAGATCGAAAAGTGTAAAAAGATGAGAGAAGCCCTATTTGTACTTTTACCCGTGGGACCCTGATTTTTACCTGAGTGTGGCCGCATAATTTTGATGCGGTTTGCACTCCTTACCTGCCCTTGAGAAGTCACACTGCGGACCGCACAAAAATGAGTGCCGCCGTAGCATTAGTGCGGACCACACAAAAATGTGTGCGGCCACAATTCCTTAAGCATTTTTGACAAGCCAACTTCAGAGACCATGTATTTTGACACTTAGCCAAAATTTTCATGCACAGTCCCTGCAATGCACACCCATTCCTGCATACACTTCAAAACTGGTTAGCACAAAACAAAGCCTATCTATCATGGGTTGCCTCCCAAGAAGCGCCTGATTTAACGTCATGACACGACGCAAATTACCAATCACCTGAAATGAAGAACCGCCATTATGTGGCAATCATCAACCTTTGCCAGGATAATGTTTAACCCGGTGACCATTGACTCTAAGAACCTCATCATTCTTATTTTTAAAATCTAGGGCACCAAAGGGGGTTACATTTACTTCAAAGGGCCCACTCCATTTGGATTTCAACTTGCCCGGAACATCCTTAATCGGAAATTTAACAATAGCACAAGATCACCTTCTTTGAACTCCTTGTTGTGCATGTACTTGTCATGGAGGTACTTAATCTTCTCATTGTAAAGGAACGAACTTGTGTAGGCATGATACCAGAATTCATCAAGCTCATTCAAATGTGCCACTCTTAGGTTTGCAGCGACATCCCACTCAAGGTTCAACTTTTTCAAAGCCCACATGGCCTTATGCTCAAGTTCTACCGGAAGATGACACGCCTTCCCAAACACCAATCGATATGGAGACATCCCAATCGGCATCTTGTAGGCCGTCCTATAAGCCCAAAGAGCATCATCAAGTTTTCTTGACCAATCCGTTCGGTTGGCATTCACAGTCTTTGACAAAATACTCTTGATCTCCCGGTTGAAGACTTCAACCTGTCCGCTTGCTTGAGGATAGTAGGGGGTTGAGACTTTATGAGTGACACCATACTTTGTGAGTAAGGTATCAAAAGCTCGGTTGCAAAAATGCAAACCTCCATCACTAATAATGGCCCTCGGAGTACCAAACCTTGTGAAAATGTTCTTTTTCAAGAATGCCACCACACTTCGAGCTTCGTTGTTGGGTAAAGCCACGGCTTCAACCCATTTTGACACATAGTCCACAACTAAATGTGAGTGTTCCCACAAGAGCTCGCGAACGCTCCTATGAAATCAATACCCCAAACATCAAAGATATCAATCTCTAAAATGGTGGTAAGGGGCATCTCATTCTTCTTAGATATCCCACCGGCCCTTTGACATTCATCACAATGCTTGACAAGCTCACTAGCGTCCTTGTAGAGGGTAGGCCGATAGAATCCACTAGTCAAAACCTTTGTAGCCGTTCTAGCTCCACCATGATGACCACCATACGGTAAAAGTGGCAAGCCTCAAGAATCCCCATTTGTTCTTCTTCTGGAATACATCGCCGGATCACACCATCGGTACATATCCAGAAAAGATACGGCTCATCCCAATAATAATCCAAGCAATCCCGCTTGAGCTTCTTCCTTTGGTTTGAAGAGAACTCATGCGGTACAATGCCGCTCACAAGATAATTGGCTAAATCGGCGAACCATGGCATCCCAGTCATTGAAACAGATAGGAGTTGCTCGTCGGGAAATGAATCATTGATCTCAAGGCCGTCATGTGGCCTCCCCTCCTACTCCAAACGGGACAAGTGGTCCACCACTTGATTCTCACTACCCTTGCGGTCTTGAATCTCTAGATCAAACTCTTGCAATAGAAGTAACCACCACATCAACCTTGCCTTAGAACCTTTCTTTCTCATCAAATACCGAAGCGCCACATGGTCGGAGTGAACAATCACCTTAGTACCCATCAAATACAGCCGGAACTTCTCCATGGCAAAAACAATAGCAAGTAGCTCCTTTTCGGTCACTGTGTAGTTGACTTGGGAATCATTCATGGTCTGCTAGCATAGTAGACCGGATGGAAGATTTTGTTGATTCTTTGCCCCAACACCGCTCCAACCACAACATCACTAGCATCACACATGAGCTCAAAAGGAAAGCTCCAATCCGGTGCGGTGATACTAGAAGTAGTAATCAACTTGAACTTAAGCAACTCGTATGCCTTCATACAATCTTCATTGAAATGGAACTTGGCATCCTTCTCCAAAAGTTTGCACAATGGGTTCACCACCTTGGAAAAGTCCTTGATGAATCGGCGATAGAAACCCGCATGACCCAAGAAGCTCCTCACTCCCTTCACGTATGTAGGGGGCGGGAGTTTGGAGATCACCTCAATCTTGGCCTTGTCGACCTCAATACCATGCTTTGAAATTTTGTGGCCGAGGATAATTCCTTCCTCGACCATGAAGTGACACTTCTCCCAATTCAACACCAAATTTGTCTCCTCACATCTAGACAATACCCTATCCAAATTGTTCAAACAAGCTTCAAACAAATTCCCAACCACAGAAAAATCATCCATGAAGACCTCAAGAATGTCCTCTACCATGTCGGTGAAGATAGCCATCATACACCGATAAAAAGTCGCCAGTGCATTACACAACTCAAAAGGCATCTGCGAGAATTCGGAAGTACCATCGGGACAAGTGAAAGTGGTCTTCTCTTGTTCCTCAGGAGCAATAAAGATTTGGTTATAACCGGAGTATCCATCAAGAAAGCAATAAAAAGCACGTCCGGCCAACCTATCAAGCATTTGGTCAAGAAATGAAAGCGGGAAATGATCTTTCCGAGTAACTTTGTTGAGCTTCCTATAGTCCATGCACACTCTCCACCCGATAACGGTTCTTGTTGTGATCAATTCATTCTTGTCATTTGTTACCACAGTCATGCCCCCTTTCTTTGGGACACATTGCACCGGAGAGGTCCACGAGCTATCGGAAATGGGGTACACAACCCCAGCATCTAACCACTTGATTATCTCTTTCTTCACCACCTCTTGCATTTTTTCATTTATCCTCCTTTGATGTTCAACAGATGGTTTGGAACCCTCCTCCAAAATAATCTTGTGCATGCAAAAGGCGGGGCTTATGCCCCGGATATCCGCCAAGGTCCATCCGAATGCTCTTTTCCTCCTTTGTAGCACCTCCAATGTGGACTCTACCTGCATGTTAGTTAAGCAAGAAGAAAGGATAACTGGTAAAGTAGAAGAAGGTCCAAGGAATTCATACCTGAGATGCGGGGGCAATGGCTTTAACTCAAGGTAGGAGGCTTCTCGATTGAGGGCTTTATTGGAGGAGTCTTCCGGTTTTCAAGATCCAAAGATAGCTTTAGGGACTCGTAAGTGTACGACCCCATGCCTTGCAATGAATTTACACACTCCACATAGCCATCACTCTCCTCATCATCATCAAGGTTGAGCAAAACGGCTTCCAATTTGTCTTCAACATTCATTGTGGCACTAGCATCATCAACAATCACATCCGTCGCCAAATCCACAAACGAACAAACTTCATTACTATTCGGTTGCCTCATTGATTTGCACATATGGAGGACCACTTTTTCTTCACCCACCCGGAAAGTGAGCTCACCGGCTTCCACATCAACAAGAGCCTTCCCCGTAGCAAGGAAAGGTCTACCCAAAATGATAGGCACCTCATATTCCACTTCACAATCAATGATCACAAAGTCTGTTGGAAGGATGAACTTGTCAACTCGAACCAATACATTATCAATAATACCCAAAGGCCTCTTCATTGTTCGATCCGCCATTTGCAACCTCATGGATGTGGGTCTTGGTTGACCAATTCCCAAAGTTTTGAACACCGAATAGGGCATCAAGTTGATACTTGCCCCGAGATCACATAATGCTTTGGAAAAATCGGCGCTCCCAATAGTGCAAGGGATTGTGAAAGTGCCCAGATCTTCCAACTTTGGAGCCATTGAGTGCACAATAGCACTCACCTGATGATTCATCTTGATGGTCTCACAATTTATTGATCTTTTCTTGGTTACCAAATCCTTCATGAGTTTTGCATATCCCGTCATTTGTTCCAATGCCTCAACCAACGGCATATTAATTGACAAACTCTTCATCATATCAATAAACTTTTTAAATTGATTTTCACTGTTTTGCTTTGCAAGCCTTTGAGGGTATGGAGGAGGAGGCCTTGGCGTTGGTGCCTTTGCCTTGGGCACTACTGGTTCCGGCATGTCAATCACGTGTTCCCTAGACGGGTTCACCTCTTCTTGCGTCTTCTCCACACTTTCATCTGTATCAATTCTCACTCTTCATTAGCTTGAACCACATTACTTGGGATTTCATCCTCTTGAACCACAACATCTTCATCCACAATCCTTCTTTGATTTGAGGTGGTTGCATCTCCACCTTTTCCACTTCTAGTAGTCACGACCATAGCATGTCCCGTATTATTCCCTCCCTTTGGGTTTACCACCGTATCACTAGGTAGTGCCCCCTTAGGATGAGTGTTCAAAGCTTGTGAGATTTGGCCTAATTGAACCTCCGAATTCCGAATAGAAGTGTTGTGCGAGGCTAATTAAGCATCAGAGTCGGCATTATTCTCCATCATCTGTTTAAACATGTTTTCATTTCTACCCATCTCATTGGAAGAAGAGCTCGGGCCTTGAGAAGGATAGGGAGGTGGATTGCTCGATTGTTGAAACATCGTGGGCCTTTGAAAACCCAACCCCCGGTTGTTGTTGTTGTTCCACCCTCCTTGGTTATTTCCTCCCCAATTGCTTTGATTGTTGCCACCCCAAATTGCCTTGATTACTCCAATTGACTTGATTTCCTTGATTGTTCCAATTGCCTTGATTAGGATTGACACCGTTCCAATTGCCTTGGTGGCCTTGGTTGTTCCAATTGCCTTGATTTCCTTGCAACCTCCATTGTTGTTGATTTTGTCCTTGAGAATTGTTTCTTCGACCTTGATAATTGTTGACATATTGAACTTCTTCGTCTTGCTAATTGAATGAATCACCTTGATCATAACCACTATCATCTTGCATAAATTGTTCCGGACAACTTTGCATTTGTTGACCTTGTTGTCGTCTTTTGTTTACCATCATATTCACACCTTCCATTGCATGCATGCACTTGTTTCGGCCCCTGAACTTGTCGAAGCTGAGCTTTGGCCAATTGGTTCATGGTAGTTGTCAACTCGATAATAACTTGCCCATGATCATGTAGCTCCTTGTATAGGTGAATAACATTAGGGTCACCTTGCGGAACATTGGCTCTACTTTTCCATGCGAAGAGGTATCCGCCATCTCATCATGAATTTCACAAGCTTCGGCATATGGCGTGTTCATGAAGTTCTTCCCGGCGAGTTGGTTAACCACACATTGATTAGTTGTGTTGATCCCCCTGTAGAAGGTCTGTTGGATCATGGCCTCAGTCATATCATTGTTCTGGCACTCTTTAACCATGGTACGATATCTTTCCCAAATCTCGTGCAATGGCTCATTGGGTTCTTGCTTGAAAGCTAGAATCTCATCCCGCAGTGTCGTCATATGTCCCGGAGAAAAGAGTTTGGAAATGAACTTTTCTGCCAAATCATTCCAAGTGTGGATAGAATGGTTAGGAAACCTCTCTAACTAGTCCAATGCCTTTCCCCGTAGAGAAACGGGAAATAGCCTCAACCTCAGCGCGTCCTCAGAGACATTTGTTTGCTTGCTCCCCCAACAAGTATCGACGAACCCCTTTAGATGCTTGTAGGCATTTTGATTCGGAGCCCCGGTGAAGAATCCCCGTTGCTCAAGTAGTGTAAGCATCACGTTGGTGATTTGGAAGTTGCCCACCCTAATGCGGGGCGGGACTATAACACTTGCATAACCCTCGTTTGGTAATTATCGGTGGGTTGCCGCTCTTGGAGGAGGTGAGGGAGGGGAGGGCACATTATCGTGAGGCGGGCGGCCTTGTCTATTAGCTTGAGGTTCAAGAGGAACCTCATCCATGGCATCACCGTCCACTTCCTCCCCAAATGGCACATTTGCGATGGGCTCGTTGTTGAAAGCCATTTTCGTACCTAAAATCAATTCAAACACAAAATTAGTGACTCAGAAGAAGACAAAGCACACAAAAACCTAGATATATAGCTAAATCCGTTTAACTCCCCAACAACGGCGCCAAAAATTGATCTCGCCCAAACTCACCCCACAATTATAGGTAGCGAGGCGGTCGAAGCAATAATAAAACCCAACCCGAGTCGGGGTCGATTCCTCAGGGAGTTAGAAATGGGATTAGGTATACACCTAGTGTAATTGTATAATGTGCCTTAATTTGCAGTTCCACATTCTTGTTGGTTGTTTCTATTTCTACTTTTAACTAATGATTGCAAATAATAAACTAGAAGACAATGTTTTTGATTTTGGTTGTTTTTCAAATGATAAAGGATCTAGGTTCGTGACTTCCACCTAGGTGGCTACCTAACGGGTTGTAAACTATAGGGCAATTTTGATTAATCGGGTAGTTTGAGTGATTTTGCCCAATTTGGCTTTCTCAAGCCCAAATGGGTATTGCACAAATCAAGTGATATATGCTCAAGTCGGGTTTTACTATCTCTAGATTTAACCCTTTAATTGGGGCTATCAATTTCTTGAGTTCACCCCAATTCCTTTTAGCCAAGCTTTCCTAAACGTAGTCTCTCTTTCTCAAGTAAAGACTAGGTCAAATAGGCATGAATCAATGTTTGCAACCATTAATTCTAGAATTCAAGCATAAAAAAGGCTAAATATCACTAACCCAATCACAAACAAGCCCTAAAATTAAATATCCATTAAGTACCCACACTAGGATTGAGCCACAACCCTAGCTAAAGATTTAGCTACTCATGAAAAATAAAGAAGAAGAAATTAAGATAGAATGCATAATAATTGATTAAACAAAGAAAATGTAATGTTTAGAAGTTAATCTAGTATAAAATTACTCAAAGAATTAAAGTAAACGGCTCAGGTGCACCTATGCAAACTAAACTTAACCTAAAAATGACAAAAAGTTCTATTTATACTAAGTTGAAAATATCTGACAAAAATGCCCCTGCGAAGGTTGTGCGACCGTATAATTCTGGTGCGGTCCGCACAATGGGCTTCTGCGGCCGCACAATTATCGTGCGGTCCGTATTCTTGGGAATTTGGGCTTGGAAATTCAGGCTTCTGCGGTCCGCATGAAAATGATTGCGGCCGCACCTCTGATTATGCGGCCGCACAAAAGTGATGTGGTCCGCACTCTCTGCTTTTGGACTTGAAACAGTTCTCTGATTCTTCAAACCTGTGGACTGCATAATAATGACCGCGGCGCACTTGTCCTCCTACGACCGCATAATTTTGGTGCGGTCCGCATTCCTTTAGCTGGCCCAAACGCTACTCTCTGAATCTCCCCTCTACGGCCGCACTA
Organism: Nicotiana attenuata; assembly: GCF_001879085.1. Taxonomy (NCBI): domain Eukaryota; kingdom Viridiplantae; phylum Streptophyta; class Magnoliopsida; order Solanales; family Solanaceae; genus Nicotiana; species Nicotiana attenuata. The sequence goes on along the minus strand of NW_017672718.1, from coordinate 22,285 downwards.
GAATTGTGCGGTACCCACTGCTGGCCTTTTTGCCCTATTTTGGTTCTTGTTCACCTTTGACTCCTTTATGAGTTGATTTTGACTTCTTTGGCTCGTTTCCCAATATTCCTTCAAGTAAGGACATTTCGTTAGTTTTCGGGAATACCTTTAAGCATTTTTGAGCTAAAACACAAGTAAAAGAGAGCAAATAAGCAGTCAAAACCCCTACTTATCACTTTTACAGCAGTCCGTCGTTCCACCTGGACAACAACCAAGCCACCACCTTCTTTTTCTAGACCATCAGCTCCATTATCAGTGCCAGTGTCATCCACTATCCACAGACTGCATTGCGAGTCTCCCAGACATTGGCGAGTCTCAACAACTGGATGCAGGCAGCTACTTCAAAGCTGTCTAACATATCTAGTGTTGTTGCAGCACAGTCCTCTGCCCCAGTAGCACCACAGGTATCTCCATCAGTGGAGGAAACATTGAAGAAGATTCTAGACAACTAGAAGACCATTATGGAGACTCTGGTGGCGCATGGGAAGTCATTGAGGAGTTGGGAAAGCAAGCAAAAAAGATGCGGAAGTCTCAGGCGTCAAAGAAGTCAGTGGAGAGGTTGAGAAAAGAGATTGTCAAGATTGCATCTGCCGGAGATCTACCATTGGACCTGCTTATGGAGCCAGCAGTCCCAGCAGCATAGGCAGCACCATCAGTACCCGAGGCACCAGAGGCAGCAACCGGCCAGTTTGAGGAGCCGGTAGCGACTACCCACACCGCTGAGGAGATGATCCAGATGCTCAGCAACCCTGTTGTCCCTCAGCCATGTGATGATGAGATACAGCTAGAGGAGATCGAGGGTGATGCGGATGCCATGCAGACTGAGACCACATAGGGAGTTCTCTTAAATCTCTACCCTTTCATGTTCTTATTTTTGTTAAGCATTGGGGACAATGCTTATTTTCATTCGGGGGGTGGTCTATTTTGATTGATTGACATTGATATTGGCCTATAATAACTCTTACACTATTTTTCTTTTATCTTTATTTTGTCTTTGGTATGTATATATATTCTTCTCTTTCGTTTGATGTATACATTCGGTTTTCCTTATGTATATATTCATTTTACTTCGATTTGTATAGTCATTTATCTTACTTTCCGTAGTTTATTTCGTAGCTTCTTTAGTTTGTCTTTCTTAGTAGTATAACTTCTTATTTACTTTAGTAGTTTCTTTTGGATTTGTTAGCTTCTTTTTACGTTTGAGTGATCAATAAGCCTTTGGTTTTCTTAATGCCACGGCTCTTTCCAAAGGTGGCTTTTGTGTGAACCGAGTGGCTCTTCCCAACGATGGAAAGCGTGACAACCTTCTTAAGGGATTGAGTCCGTTTTCTTTTATGTTTAGGCAAAAATAGTAGTAATGAATAAAAGGGTCTCAAGCATGCTTCACTTGGTACCAACATATTTACCTACAACCTTATGGTTAAAAATAAAGTTGTTGGTAGAAAATAGCTCTAGATGTGACCTTTTGGACTCTTGTGTTGACTTAAACAGTCATCGAGTGGTTCAATTGAGCCATTTGTGATTCTCAATCTTAACTAGGGTTGTTGTGGGCCCTCGACTCCATTCTCTTTAGCAATCCAGCAGCGTGAGAGGTGAGGTATTGAATTGCAAGTCCAAGTACCCGTGCTAATAGTCTAGAACTTTCCCCGAATGTTTTTCTAGGCGAAATTCCAAGTACAGCTTGGCTTGAGAAATGATTGTAGGCTCTCCTTGATCCAATTTGAAATCTTCCATAGCCTACCAATGTGATATCCATAGGGAACCCATTTGAGCCTAAGCCCTTTTTCTTTCAATAACCACGTTACAAGCCTTTATTCATTTTGTAATGACCCTCTCTTGGCACCCGATCTTTCTTTAGCATTCTCGGGAAACAATTGACAAACACATAAGTTTGGGGAGAGACGAGGAGTTTGAAAGTGATACAAAGGTACAAAGAAGAGAAAGAAATGAAGAAAAGGGAAGGCAAAGAAAAGAAAGAAAGAAAAAAAGAAAAAAATGCCAAACAGAAAGTGAATAAGGTAGGAAGTTGAAGGGATTCAAAGAAAACAATGATGAAAGGCATGGAGTAAATAGAAAAGGAGAAAAATGAATGTCATGACCAAGAAAGAGTGACGTTACGTCTCTCTAGTTCCCCCGAGGAAAAAGAAATTGACTCAAAGTGTCGACAAAGTATGAGCCAAAAAGACAAAATGGAGTGCTTTAGGAAAGATGAACCCATTCTATTCCATCAATTCCTACCTTGATCCAAAAAGCCTTCATTACATCCCGAAAAATCCCTACATGATTTCAAGTTGAGTGAGCTTGCATTAGTGGTGATTTACATGAGGTGCAAGCATATGGTACTTAAAGCCGTACTTGTGACATTCTTTTGAGAGAGATGAGCGAACTTTTCACAATTCTTGAATTGAGTGTTACATTCCTAAGTGACTTATGCTAACGGAGAGTAGAGGCGGAGGAGTTTGGGATCCACAATGACCTATGTGAAAGAACGAGCTTCCTTGATGAATAAGTCAACTCTTGATGCTCTAGGTCACATTAGAACTATTGTACTCCAAAAGTCAAATCATTGCATTGTTGATAATTCATACGTGCTGTGGGTAATTGTTGGTCCCAATTGATGTGTGATTAATTCACCTTAGGCCAGCTGAAATAGCTCTTGTCTTGTGGAGGTGGGAATTACCTTATTTGCTTGAGGACAAGCAAAAGCTTAAGTTTGGGGGAGCTGATAAGTAGGGATTTTGACTACTTATTTGCACTCTTTTAGTTTCGTTTTAGCTCAAAATTGCTTAAACGTATTCTCGAAAACTAATGAAATGTGCTTTCTTGCAGGAGTGTTAGAATACGAGCTAAAGAGATGAAAATCAACTCAAGAAGAAGTAATTTTGGATAAGGACAAAGACAAGGCTAGAAGGGCACTGTGCGGACCACACATATTGAGTGTGGTTGCATATCATGAAGAAGACCTCTGACAAGAAATGACATGCAAAGCGCGGACCACACAATTCTGGTACGGCCGCAGAAGACAAATATCAGAGAGATGGCATTTTAAGTTCAAGAAGAAATGCGGACCGCACCATTTTTGTGCGACCGCATAATTAAGAGCGCGGACGCGCTCATTTTTATGCGGTCCACAGAAGTCTCACACAGCCAAAGCCCAAGATCAGGGAGTGCGGACCGCACTATAATTGTGCGGCTGCAGAAGCAAGAGTGTGGCCGCACTCATAAATGTGCGGTCCGCAGAAGTTGAAGGAGTGCGGCCGTAGAACTAGAACCTATCAAGCCAAGTCTCATTGTGCGGACCGTACACATAATTATGCGACCGCACAACCTCCGCAGGGGCAATTTTGTCAGATATTTTTAGCTTAGTATAAATAGAACTTTTTGTTATTTTTAGGTCAAGTTTTGTTTTGGGAGAGCACCTAAGCTGTTTTTATTTACTGTATTGGGTAACATTGTACTAGATTAGAATTTTAACATTAGATTTTCTTCCCTTAATCTTCTATTATGGATTTTATCTTAATTTCTTCTTTAATTTTTGCATTTTCCATGAGTAGCTAAATCTCTAGCAAGGGTTTTGACCCAACCCTAATGTGGATACTTAATGGGTTTTTGATTTAGGGCTTGTTTGTGTGGGTTAGTTATATTTAGCCTAGTTCTTGCTTGAATTCAAGAATTAATGGTTGCAAACATTGATTCATGCCTAATTGACTTAGTCTCTACTTGAGAAAGAGAGACTAAGTCTAGGAAAACTTGGCTAACAAGAAATTGGATTGAACTCAAGAAATTGATAGCCCCAATTAAAGGGTTGAATCTAGAGATAGTAAGACCTGACTTGAGCATTTATCACTTGTTTTTTACAATACCCAATTGGACTTGAGAAAGCCAAAGTGGGCAGAATCACTCAAACTACCGAGAGGTATAAAGTGAGTAATCGAGTGTGATTGCTATATTACAACCCCAACTAATCAAATTTGTCATAGAGTTTACAACCCGTTAGGTAACCACCTAGGTGGAAGTCACGACCCTAGACCTTTTATCAACTTGAAAAACAACAACACAAAAAAAATATTGTCTCATAGCTTTTCATTTGCAAACATTAACATAATCAATAGAAGTAGAAAGAAACAACCAAATATGTGGAAGTGCAATCTTGGACACATCATACACCTAGTCTAGACATACACCTAATCCCATATCTAACTCCCTGTGGATTCGACCCTGACTTGCGTTGGGTTTTTATTAATGCTTCGACCGCGTCACAACCTATATTTGTGGTGTGAGTTTGGGTGACACCACCCGTGGAAACCATTCAGGGGTGGAATCTTTTGTTCGGAAGATAATCAGGGCCGGCTATTACTGGATCGACATGGAGAAAGATGCAAAGGACTTTGTATGAAGATGCTAAAACTATAAAAGGCACACACCGATGATCCATCAACCCGAAGAACTACTCCATTCGGTCTTATCCCTATGGCCATTCATGAAATGGGGAATGGACATCGTCGGTCCCCTGCCGTGGGCACTTGGTAAGGCTCAATTCATACTGTTTATGACCGATTAGTTTTCTAAATGGGTCGAAGCTCAAGCGTTCGATAAAGTCCAGGAAAAAGAAGTTATTGACTTCATTTGGGACCACATAATATGCCGGTTCGAGATACCGGCCTAGATCATGTGTGATAACGGGAAGCAATTCATCGGACACCCTGAACCCGAACGAGGGAAAGCTGGGGCCAAACTGGGAAGGACCATATTGAGTCATCGGAATTATTGGCAAAGGCTCGTACAAACTCGAGGCAGGAAACGGTGCACAACTACCAAACAACTGGAACGTGACACACTTAAAGCGGTACTACTGCTAACGTACGATATCATTTAACTTTTTATAATATTATGAACCGGGCTAACACTTGCAGGCAACCGCTAAAGGAGAATGTCACTATTAGGTCTGAAAGCACGCATTGCACTTTTTTTTTCCTTGAAACGGTTTTGTCCCAAATGGTTTTTCGGTAAGGTTTTTAACGAGGCAACAGTAAATCGTGCTAACTTATATTCGAAGACTGGTTTTAAACCGGAGTCAATGGTCGCATCAGCAGTATCCGAGCCCTCTCAAGATCGACCTCGAATACTAGGGGCCATCACCCTCGGGTTAAGAATTTTTAGCAAGGAAAGAAGGAAACTTTGTACTTGAACAACTTAGGCTCGGTGGTTAGGATTTATAGTAAGGTCCAAACGGTCAAGTGAACCGTGCCCGCGTAGGCCACTGGCCACCTTAGCCATAATACAAGCTTTTGCACACTTTCAATCATGTACTTTACCCACAGAAATGAAAGAAAGTTTCCACCTTGCTATTATGTATTTTTTCCTCTTAAAGCATCGAGCCTAGGGGCTATCCCTATTCAGGACTAACGAGCCCAAGGACTATCCCTATTCAGGAACTATCGAGCCCAAGGGTTATCTCCACTCGAGGACTGTCGTCCGTAATGTGTTCGAGCAACTCGGGCTACCAAATCACGGAGGCACAAAACCTATTAGGTAGTGCCTAAATATAAAAGGCTACGACCACCATAAAAAATGGCTCGGCGACGTCCGAAGCCCATAATAAAAACATAAGGTCTTCATAAAAATTCAAAACCTGCTAGAAGGTTACCCTTGGAATCATCTAAAATCACTTAAGCATCTTGGAAAAACTTTCGGTCACTCCGAGTTTACAAAGCCTCGAGCAAAAAAAGTTGCATCGAAGTCAAGTTCTGTTCAGACCTACGAAAAACAAACGACTTATTACTACATTTGATTCTATTCTAAGGCATTAGAAATATTTGCAAGAGTAGAAATTATGAAAAGATGCTAAAAAGTAGAGACTCAAAATTGCTAAAAAGGGAAATTTTATATATTTCGGAATGTCTTTACAAAGGCCCAACAAAAATGGCCTCAAAATAAACAAAAAGTATATACACAACACAAAAACTAAAAAAAGCTCTAAGGCATTCATGCCTGATCTTCACCAGGGCCCGTTCGTCGTCAGAACCGTCGGAGCCTTTGGATTCTCCTCGGAACCCTCTACACCTTCGAGCTCAGATAGTTTGTTTGCCTCGGCCTCAAGCTTTTTTGCCTCCTCGATCTCAGCCGAAAGGTCGAAGCCTCGGGCATGGATCTCTTCGAGGGACTCCCTTCGAGACAACCACCTCATATATTTAGCATTGGTCTTCAGGCAGGCCTCGACTACTTCGACATCGGCCTTGTACAAGTCCACCATCTTTTCGGCATCGGCGGAGGTTGTGTCCAACTTGGACTTTGTTGCTTCGTATTCCTTATTAAGGGCGTCCCGTTCTTCTAGAGTCGAGCTCAGTTGTGCTCGAAGATCGTCATTCAGCTAGGACAGCTTGTCGGCTTTCTCCTTCGCCACCCAAAGTTGAACCTCTACTGATGCTAATTGTGCTAGGGCGGTTTCCTTCTCTGAAGCCATCTGGTCCATTCTGCTTTTCTACCCATCAGCCATGGCTTGGACCTTGTTCATTTCAACTCAGAGTTGGGCGATCAGGTCGATCTTCTACTGGACCTGCGAGGTTTAGTCGTTAGTCGCCGTGACTAGTTCCTCATTTCTAACTTCAAATACCTTTACCTTTTTGAACAGGTCGGTATGTTCGCGCTTCAGGGTTAAAGCTTCCTTCTGAACCCTATCCAGCTTAGCTTGAAGGTCCTTGATGGCCCCATCTTGTTGCTCGCTGAGGAGCTTGTACATATCTCTTTTTTGAGCCTGCTCCTTGACCTCGAGCTCGAGTTGATTGACCTCGACCCAGTACCATAGGAAGCTCTCATGATGAAGTACCGAAGCCTGCAAAATAGTGAAAGACATAAGAAATATCAAAACCTAAGTAAAGTTCAAGAAGACATAATGATGTCTTACCCGGTTCAGCGCCTGCTGCGCCACATTGAAAAGGCACGACACATTCACCTCGTTCATTTTTGCCTGGTCCTCCTCGGTCATCAGGCATCAAAGATAGCTGGATATTCCCACGGGAGAAGACAGAACCCGGACATCCTCTAGGACAGTAAGAATAACTGATCTATTGCGAACGAGGTACACACTCGGAGTGGGGAACTGATTAATCAATTTTGGGCTCGAATTCGGCCTGCCAGATTTCGAACATGTATTCTTCTTTGGGACTTCCAGGTTACCCAGCCCGGAAAAATCTTCCAAAGTGGACGAGTCCACACCGTCAAAGAAAGAATGAAGGGGATCGTTCGCACCGTGAACCACTTCATTGGACTTCTCTTTCCCTGCTTGAGCATCATCGAGCATGGACTCGGTGTAAGAGGGCGTCCCCATAATTTCTATTACGTCGGGTGCTTCTTTCGGAGCGGAGCCGTTGTCTCGGGAGGGTCTCAGCCCCCGTCTCCATCTCAACCTCTCGAGTTAAAGGGAGGTCGATCTCATGTCCTGCCCCCTCGGTTGTGGCCTGCTCCCCGGCGAGGGGCAATCCGTGGGCAATAAAAATATCGTCTTCTTCAGACTCATCCCTGAGCTGAAGAAGCGAATCGGAGTCCGGTGCCCGAGTGCTGGAACTCTCTTGGGCTTGCGAGCCACTCTTTTCTTTGGTTTTACCTCAGAGCTCGGGGAGACTGAAGCCTTTCTTTTCTTCTTCTTCTTTTCCCCCACGGCAGCCCCGAGCTGTCTCGTGACGGAGGGATCAACAGATAAGGACACGTCCTCGTCCCCTTCCAAAGGCCTATGTTCGGTGGTCTTAGGCAAACCTACAAAAGAAGGAAGAAAGGTCAGTATGATGTAAGTTAAAAGCATGATAATAACTATTCAGAGGTGGACTTTAACATGAGAACGAGACTCCCATTTGAACTTCAAAAGCTTGAGCCATGAGCTCTCGGAGTACGACATCTGCTTACAGATGCCTTTGATCCACTCCTTGAGCTGAGGGATAGCATTTGGAACCCGGCAACAATTGCACAACCACAAATATGTATGATAAGAAAGAAAATGAAGAAAAATCAATAATTAAGGAGAGGCTGCACTTACGAGATGCATTCTATTTCTCGGGGAATGGCATGAACTCGGGAGGGATCAAGTCTTCGGTCTTCACCCGAACGAAGCGTCCCTGCCAGCCTCGGTTCGATCATCGTCAATGCTGGAAAAGGGACCCTTGCTAGCCCAACGGGTAAGCTTGATTAGTCCCCCTCAAAAAATTTGGGGACTGTATAGACGAAGCAGGTGGTCGATGGTGAACCGATGAGACTCAGTGTTATTCACAAAATAACAGAGGAGGATCACGATCCTCCGTAAAGACGGGTGGACCTGCCCAAGGCACACCTTATATCTCTTGCAAAATCCAAAATAACTGGGTTTACCGGGCCTAGTGTGAAGTGGTAAGTGTAAACACTTAATACCCCTCTATGGGGGTAGTAATAGCGTCCTCGGACCCGAGGACTACTACGTCCTTGCCTTCCCATTTACAGTCCTCTCGGACCACAGGAAGGACGTCTTCGGTAACGTAGCATATGTACCTTGATGCTCATCCACCCTGGTCCTGTTTGGATGAGGGTTTCTCGACCTTGAAGTCGTCTGCAATTGAGCAGCCCCTGGGAATAAACATTTTCAAGGGGGCTCGGGGACCGGTTCGATGGCAGCCACTTCGGGAGCATCCGTCTCAAGGACAACTATTTCAGTAGCGACCATCTCGGTATCAACGGTCGGTTGGAAAGATAAAGAGGTAGCCTGTTGAAGAACTAATTTAGACGTTTTAGCCATTTCTATCTGAAAAAGTTTGAAAATTTGAAGAAAAAGGAACAAGTTTGGAGGATGAAGAGATAAGTATGATGATTTGAGGAAAATCTGGGTAAGAACCTGGAAATAACTACGAAAGTTTAAAGAACAAGGATGAAGATATGAAGGTTTGAAGAAAGTTTATGATAGCTTGAGAGTTCGAAGGTAGAAGCTTGATCGGAAAGTGGAAAAATAACAAAGGATAGAAGCTTTTATAGAGGAAGTTCGTGTCGCTTCGCATTCAGAGGCAACTAGCCGATGGTTGACACGTGTCCGAAGTCACAACGACGCGACTGATGGGATGTTTCGACTTTTTTGTCGTTTCTGTTGTAATGTACGGAGGAAGGAACCAATGAACATCTATCATTTCTCATCGTTTTGGCGAACGTACTCTCTGAGAAACGAGGGGACTATCTGTATATGGGTAAAATCGGGGTTAATGAGTACCTCGATTTCCTGGTGGGGCAAACGAAGCAAGGGCATAACTGCAAGGAATCATAATTGAAGTTGGGAGCCTCCCGTATCAAGGCCCGAACAAAAGACCTGCCTTCAGAGCCATCGAGACCATGCCCCCGGGCCCGATTTGAGCTCCGAGACCTCGGAAAGCATTGCCAAGCGTCCGCACACGATTAACAGAAGGTCGTGATATCCGTGCCTGACCGGATATCACGGTGTGAATCTCGACCGATATCGGCAGTAGATCAGTATTAGTGAAAAGGAAGTTCTTTACATTTCTTAGAATTGTATTTAGGGTAAAATTCCCCTACTATATAAATGGGAGGTTTATTATTCAATGGACTCCCCGTAACAGGCATACCAAGGCAATATACATCGGTTTTCTTTGTTTCTAAAAGCTATTCAAAGTTCTTACCTTTTCTCAGTAGTTCTTCATAAGTGTTGGCTCCGAACTGAAGGCAGGCTACTTGTTAAACTTTTAACCGAGCCCGGACTCAATATCACTGCTGGTTTGGCTGTTTATTCTATCTTTTATTTGCTTATCTAACGCCATAAATCACTTGTATTGAATTAATCCGCATATCCTTAAAATCGGGTATAAATTTAATTGTTATCCATTTTTAAGGATAAACAGAGTTCATTTGAACTTTATTTTTCTGGTTTATACTTTGAACAACCGAAACTCATATATTTATTTTCCTATTGAATCGGTTAGGATTCTTCAATTGGAAATCCTTGGGGGGAGGGGAGGGAGCAATTTTATATGCTTATGAAGGATAAAAGGAAGACTGCTTGGTCGTGAAATTCATGTGAAATTCATTGTTTCTTACGATTCCCTTCCTCTTTTTATGTTTTCTATAGCGGTCACTCTATTTAAGAGAAAATATTTAAAGAAAGCTACAAAATAGTTGTTTTCCTGGTTAACTAGTCATTGGTCTTTGACACCAAAGAAAGTCGAGAAGGTTGGGATGCAAGGTGGTTGTCTCTCAAGCAACTGTGGTGATTCATGGGGCGGTGGTATTCTTGAATGATGTCTATCCGAATCGAAGTAGCACTTCTCAAATCAGGCTAGGCCTCTCCAGCTGAGCTGGGCGCCGGGGCCCACTTGTTTCTCGAGAAGAGATGGAAAACATGATCAATATCATTTGATTGAATAGTTGAACCGGCCCCTTGTTGTTGGAAAATATCCTCCACTTCAATTGGTATTTTTCACGAAAAGCAAACATGAGATAAGTAATTCAGTATTTCACTAAGATTTCGAATAGCGGTCCTGAATTCAAGTTGATTCAGACCTCTCTATAAGTTATTCACACGTGAGAAGATAATACTTAGTAAAATTAACATCTTTGATCTGGAAATTGAGTCTTTGAATCCAAACAAAATACTCCAGCAATTAAATAAGCATCAACTTTATCATCTGTGATTGGACGTCTGATGTTTCCTTAATTCACGCAATACTCAAATCTTATGGACAGTGATGCGTGGTGAAATTACTCTTTGAGATAGTGATAATTTTAAATTATTGTAAGTTAATTAGGTTATTAAGCAACTAATCCTTTTCAACTTTGAGGTGATTTCAGAGAACCGAAAGTGATGAAGCTTTGGGGAAAAAAGCAAAAAACTATTAACTCGAAAAGTTTATCATTACTGATTGTTAGTGCTTCACAAAAGGCATTCAAAAGACTCATTCAAAAAGGGTTTCTCTATTTTTAAATAAGTAATGTTGCATATAACGAAATTACAATAAAATTGGTTAATAAGACAATATTAGTTTACAAGATCAATTGGTGTGATGACAGTGAGGCAAAAAAGAACATATGGAAAATCTTCAAGAAATAATCGAAGTGAAGGGACTTTGAACAAGTCATAAAGGGTGAAATATTTGGTCATTAGTTTCCTTTTAGATAAAGATAAACTTTCAATTTAAAACCATTTGAAATAAGAAATATACAATGAAATAAACAGATCTTTTATATATTAAGCAAGTAAGTATATTTGGCAAGAGTATATCCTTCACCTCATATACAGATTTAGGAGTAGAGAAAGGTAGGGATAATAAAGGGGTTTCTTATGACATGGGCCTTTAGCACAAGTTTTGGACCTAAACATCTCATACACCTTATATATTTATATATATTTATAGCCTTTTTGGATATAGCCCATCTTTACATCATTTACTATGAAAACAAAGCATTTTTCAAACTACTTTTGGACTGGAAAGAAGATGGAAAGGAATAGTCTAATTGTAGATATAGTCCATTTAAAACTCTGGAATGAGATGCATTCCTTCCCTTCCAATTTATGAGATATATTTTTGTTGTTCATCAAAAAGAGGACACATTTAAAATATTTGAAATCAATTTAACTTCAGTCTTTTTATTTTACCCATTACCCTTAATGAGAAGCTTGTATAGTCATACAACTGCTATGAAATATTAATACAAATATTATAATATATTTAAAATTATAAATTGTAAAAAATGAGGAAACTTTCTTAAACTTTATGCCGACCTATCACATATTGAAATGGAGGGAGTATATGATTAATTAGATATTCAAGTAAGTGGTGGCCAAGGACTTAATAAGGTGGTCCAAATAATTTTACCAAATAACTTAAATGGGATATTGTTGCTTTTTCATAATGAATCTCACTCAAATCTCATGGCTTTAAGCTTTGCATGCACATGACACTTGCCTTTGAACAATCGTTTTTATTGATAAGGATTCCTTGTTCTAGCTTTTCTTATAAGAAATTAAGCCCCACATAAAGCTATCATCCTCTTCTTCATGAGTTGTAAGTGATAGGGTTTGCCTCCTTCCCCACATCTCCCTCTATTTCATTTTTTGGGGGTCATATAGCAATAGCACCCTAACTTTTTTATACTTTTGTCTAATATTGCAATCATGTAACCTAACTTTTGAAACTCGTTGGACCTAATTCAAGCCTATGTACTCTTTTTACCTTGTTTTTTTTTTTTTTTTTGCATCGTGTAGTTTTTATTTTAGAACGATAAACTCACTTGTTACCTGGTTATTTTCTTTTTTCGTTATAGTTTATAATATTTAAATTTGTTCAGAGTTTGATCGAGTTTAAGTGAATGCCCATTTGACAAGAAATTGTATGTTTAAGTTTTCAAAAAGTTTATATAGGTTTATCATCTTTTTCATGTTACAACTACACTTTATAATAAATATAATTACTTGTATTTGACTTTTAAGAAAAGTAGTTTCTCGGCACGTGCGCTGCACGAGTATGCCGAGCCATATAGTACATGACTAACAAGTGATTGCCCACATTATAGTAGTAATTGTGCTTTTACAAATTTTTTATCGTCCCTAAATTTTTTTAAAAACAAATACTAAGAAAAACAAGAAAATTTAGAGTTTACTTTTTCAACTCTGAAAACCAACGTGAACAATAAATAATAAACTACAAGTTATCATCTTCTTGAACATTCTAATGCGTTAAAACTCAAAGTCAGTGTCACTTATCTTGCCATCTTATTTCTAGTTCAATTTTCTCCAAATACTATTTTTGTTTGATTTTATTTCAAACTTTATTGATTTGACAATTAAAAAAAAGGACGTACAAAATTGAGCAGACGAAACAAGAAGTTTAACTACTCATCAACAAGAGGCGAAACTTCTTTTAGGTTCAATAATGTCTATATGTAATAGTTTTCAATAATACAATAATTTGTACAGTACATAGTGATAGTAGTCATAAATGTGTCCGAATGACAAACATTATTGACATGACTAAAAGAAAATATGACAAACGTTCATTCTTAGGTCTCAATCGAGACCTGACTCATCGCTAGTTGTTCTCTACCAATGTAAAGGTAAAAAACACTTACTCTTATTGATTTATTTGCGTAAATCAAATAATATAACTTTAAAATAAAATAAAAATATATTAAGTGATTAAAATCTCTATATTAGACACATATTTTCTATTTATTGATCTATGTGTATAGGGTAAAATATGCTACGACAAGTGGCCGCTTACAAGAATGACACGTGGAACTGAAGGCAATTATCCCGTTTGGTATCGGAATGAATGGCACTCATAAATAGGCAATAAATACCCTCCGCCCGGTGGCATTAATGAAGAATATTCCACAGTATTGAGTGTACTGCCCGTTACAAAGGATTTGTCATTTATGCTCACCGTTACACATTCGTCAATGACCCTCATTGACATTAAAGAAGTGCACGATCCTAGGACCGTGTTCCCTAGTCATAGCTATAAATAGTGAGCTCTGTTATCATTGTAAAGGACATGAATTTTCTGGCAAATTGATACTATAATCTATTCAAAGCTCTATACAATTTTATCCTCTTGTTTTTTATTTTAATTACTGTTGTGCCCGGAGGCCTTGCTGCCGGGATCATTATTTCTGCTATTTCGTCTTTATTATATCAAGGCTAAGTGTTACATATTTCTTCAATTATCTTATTATTTTAGGCGCCCACCGTGGGGCCTAGACACCCGTGTAATTAAATTGATCCTTGCCTTTTTTACTAACGTGTTTTTATTATTTGTCTTAGAAAAAAATCATAAGAAATGGCAGATAATGATGTTAACAACACACACAATCCTGAGGTTCGAGGAGACCAACCTCATTTCGAGGATTCAATCAGTGACACCCACAATGAGGGGAACGATGCCACGGTGGTACATGACAGGCGATATCCGCGACATGTTCAGGAGGCAACTCCCGATGACGCTGAAGAGGAACATGTTGTGGATGCGGTAAGGGTCCAACAAGAACAACAAGCGATCATTCTAGGCCACCTCACACGACAGGATAAGGTTATGACAGAGTTGAAGTAGGAGCTATCGGGAGCTTCCAATAACGCGAATAGACGAGATCCAGTTTTTTCCGGCGCTCTCACAAATTAAACAACGCAGAGGGTCGATAACAACACCCCAAGGGGAGAGGTTGGTTCCGATGGAGCTAGGGGAGTGGATCCCGCCCCAATAACGAAAACGATCCCTTCAAGAATAAACTTTTACGGTTTATGAGAGAGGTGAACGCCCGCATGGACCAAATCCCGGGCGCACCACCGGTGCTGAAAGGACCGGACTTAAAGAAGTATGATTAGTTGTCGTACAAGCCTCCCGCGGCACCAGAATTAATCCCGAAACGGTTTAAAATGCCTAGCGTGCCAAAGTATGATGGAACTTCTAACCCTCGGGAGCATATTACCAGCTATACAACAGCGGTGAAGGGGAATGATTTAGCTCCTCACTACATTGAATCTGTTTTGCTGAAGAAATTTGGAGAGACTCTCACGGGAGGAGCTTTGACGTGGTATTCACCGTTACTCGAGGATTCCATAAATTCTTTTGAGATGCTTGCAGATTCTTTTATTAAGGCTCATGCCGGGGACAGAAAGGTGCAGGCCCGAAAGAACGACATATTCAGAATTTCTCAAGGAGAATCCGAGTTGATGCGAGAGTTCGTTACCCGGTTCCAAAAAGAGAGGATGTTGCTCCCAGGTGTTCCATACGAATGGGCGGCTGAAGCATTCACCAAAGGACTGGATCTGAGAAGTTCAGATGCTTCCCGAAAACTGAAGGATAGTTTGCTTGAGTTCCAAGCAACTATTTGGGCGGATGTCCACAACCGGTACGAGTCAAAGATAAGGATCAAAGATGATCAGGTCGGTTTCCGGTCGTCGGCAAAGGGACGGGAGAAGAATAAAGAAAAATCAAAAGACGACTTCGACACGGACAGACGGTCTTCGAGGGGCCGATTTTTGCCCTACGAATGGAACGAAGGCCGCGACAGAGGTTTCTGATCAGTAGATAGATTCGCTATCAACAGAAGGTCTGATCGCGGTTGGAACAATAGATCATTGCAGGACAAGGAAACGCCAGGTACACGGGATCCTTCCTACCCCAGGCTATCAGAATACAATTTTAATGTCAGCGTAGTAAAGTTGGTATCAGCTATGAGAAACATCAAAGAAGCATGGTTTCCGAAGCCGATGAGATCCAATCCCAGCCAGAGGGATCCCAACTTGTGGTGTGAATACCACGAAACGAATGGACACCAGACTGGGGACTGCCGACATCTCCAGGAAAAAGTGGCGACACTGTTGAAGAATGGTCATCTTAGAGAAATCTTGAGTGACCGGGCGAAGAACAATTATGGTCGCAACCGGGACAACGCGTAACCCTCGAAAGCAGGGGAAGATCCCCCGTGCCAGACGATCAACATGATCTTCGGGGGGAACGAGAACAACAGGGTCACCTTTTCGGCAGTAAAAAAAATGAAAGTATCAATAACCCATAGCAAGAGACTCCGGGAAGTTGCCGAAGACGATATCACTTTCACGAAGGAGGATGCAGATGGATTGCTGATTACGCCCAACTCTAGTCCTAAAAAGGATAAGCGGTAGCTGCAAATATTATCCGGTTTATAAGTCCGGAGTCGAATCCCACAGAAAACTAAGGCTTAGCTACAGTTGTTCACTATTACCAAGAATACAAGCTTGAACAATTTCTAACTTATAGATATTAAGATTCTTGTGTTTAACTAACTAACTAACAAATTAATATAATAAATTAACACTAAAGATACTACAGGTTGGAGAAAAGATTAAGGAGGTCTAGAGTTATGATTTCCCCAATTGTTGGAATCCTTCCCGCTATGTCTTCTATAATTTCGCCTAAGTATTCTCTACCGATCATGAGCGCTCTGCGTGTTGTAATTCCCTCCCGAGTAATTACGATAATTTACTAGACATACTGTCCCGAGTTACGCTAGCTGGCTTTAATTACAACTCACTTAGATCGCACCCAAGGTTCCGTTATCCCTAATCCCACCTTTAAACCCTTGGTTATTGATTCCTCACATACGTCGGGAGTGATGTTGTTCAACAACTACCTAAATATGCACTCTCTCCCGAGTAATACATACTAAATAGGCACAGCTAATTGAGGGCCCTTCAATCAACCACAAGAATAATATAGTTGAACAAATAGAGAAAATACTACGGCTCAATTATATAAAAACATAACAAGAATTTATCCTACAAAAGGTTCCATCAAAACCCTAGATAACAAATTAGCTATTCATAATAGTATGTAAAACTACAATACTAAAAGTCATAACCAACAATGAAAAATAGGAAAAGGAAGGAAAAACTCGTAGAAGAATTCCCCGCCTTGCTCCTATTGTGTCTCTGCCTCCTTAGGTCGAATCTGTGTCGAAAATTGGTCTCCTCCCCTCAAAATACCGTTTTTCCATGTATATATACCAAGTAGGTTCGAGCCCAAATAATTATACCTTCTCCTACGCGAAAAAGGACAATTTTATAGGCCTGGACGTCCGCGGCCACAGTAAGGGCGCGGTACAGGCGCGGTACTTTCCTAGTGTACTGCCTCAGTCCGTGTTAGGTCCGCGGTCGCGGTTTCGACCGTATTTTTCACCCTGTTCAGTTTGGAATTTGTAAAAACGTAAAATATAAAAGTTGTAGCCCTTTGAGTTAGCTTTCCAACTATATATTGTGGGGGCCAAATGGTGTTCTGAGCGAAAAGTTATGTGTATTTTACTAGACAGTGCGCAATATGCCTACTCGATTCTTCGTTTTGTTGCTCTATCATCCGTTAATCCCCGAATATGATCCCGGCTTAATTCCTTGCGCTTTTACTCAGACTTCAAAGCTCCAAATTGCTTGAATTCATTCCATAACATCTACATAGGAATCACCCCTACAAGGCATAAAATACACAATTAGTGCAAGACACTAGCGATTAAAGCTCAAAATCAATTAAAGTACAGTAAATTTGAGTGTAATAAGCAACTAAAAAATACGTAATTATAGCCTATCATCAACAGGCTAAAAGCAAAAAAAAAAAGAAAAACCTAATATTTATGTAATTTGGATATGATATGAGAAAGGGACATAAAGATGAGCCAAGGGTAGCAAACTAATATATATATATATATATATATATAAGTTTGNGGCTTAACTATAGTTGTTCACTGTCACCAAGAATACAAGCTTGAACAATTCCTAACTTATAGATATTAAGATTCTTGTGTTTAACTAACTAACTAACAAATTAATATAATAAATTAACACTAAAGATACTACAGGTTGGAGAAAAGATTAAGGAGGTCTAGAGTTATGATTTCTCAAATTGTCTGGAATCCTTCCCGCTATGTCTTCTATAATTTCGCCTAAGTATTCTCTACCGATCATGAGCGTTCTACGTGTTGTAATTCTATCCCGAGTAATTACGACAATTTACTAGACATACTCTCCCAAGTTACGCTAGTTGGCTTTAATTACAGCTCACTTAGATTGCACCCAAGGTTTCGTTATCCCTAATCCCACCTTTAAACCCTTGGTTATTGATGCCTCACATACGTCGGGAGTGATGTTGTTCAACAACTACCTAAATATGCACTCTCTCCCGAGTAATACATACTAAATAGGCACAGCTAATTGAGGGCCCTTCAATCAACCACAAGAATAATATAGTTGAACAAATAGAGAAAATACTACGGCTCAATTATATAAAAACATAACAAGAATTTATCCTTCAAAAGGTTCCATCAAAACCCTAGATAACAAATTAGCTATTCATAATAGTATGTAAAACTACAATACTAAAAGTCATAACCAACAATGAAAAATAGGAAAAGGAAGGAAAAACTCGTAGAAGAATTGCCCGCCTTGCTCCTATTGTGTCTCTGCCTCCTTAGGTCGAATCTGTGTCTCAAATCTGTCCAACCTCCTCAAAATACCGTTTTCCCATGTATATATACCAAGTAGGGTTGGGCCCAAACAATTATACCTTCTCCAATGTCCAAAAGGACAAGTTTCCAGGCCTGGACTAGCGTGGGTGCGCTAGTGGCCGCGCATATTAACAAGTGCACTGCCTCAGTCCGTGACCAGGTCCGCAATCGCGGTTTCGACCGCGTTTTTCACCCTGTTCCTTTTGGAATTTCGAAAAACGTCAAACATGAAAGTTGTAGCCCTTTGAGTTATCTTTCCAACCATATATTGTGGAACCCAAATGGAGTTCTGAGCAAAAAGGTATGTGCATTTTACTAGACAGTGCATAATATGCCTACTCGATTCTTCGTTTGTTCTAACTATCATCCGTTAACCCCCGAACACGATCCCGGCTTAATTCCTTGAGATTTTAGTCAGACTTCAAAGCTCTAAATCACTTGAATTTATTCCATAACGTCTACATAGCTCGGAATCACTCCTACAAGGTATAAAACACACAATTAGTGCAAGACACTAGCGATTAAAGCTCAAACTCAATTAAAATGCAGTAAATTTGAGTGTAATAAGCGACTAAAATAAACAATTATAGCCTATCATTAATTGCTGCTACTGCACAATGACGCACTGGTAATTTCTTTAAATGTGCTAGGCTTTAAAATTAAAGGTGTTCTAATGGATCCAGGAAGTTCGGCCAATATCATACAATGGAGAGTATTGGAGCAAGCTAAACTCACCGGAAGCATTATTCCGGCCACAAAACTACTCGCCGGATTCAACCTCGCGAGCGTGACAACCCGAGGAGAGATTTTGTTGCCCACGAACGCCGAAGGAGTGATGAAAACAACTCTTTTTGAAGTGGTAGATGGTGATATGGGGTATAATATTATTCTGCGAAGACCATGGTTGCACGAGATGAGAGCTGTACCGTCAACGTATCATCAATTACTGAAATTTAGAACGCCCGAATGAGTTAAAAAGATAAGGGGTGCCCAACCGGCGACAAGGGATATGAATGCAATTTCGGTCTCTAGTAGCAAAGGAAAGGAACATACAACATAACAACTACAGGAACCGGAGCCCGCTCAAGAATCAGATGAAGTTAGCCCGAGGGTAGAAGCGTCGGAATCCTATCAGGTGCCAAGGTATTTCCAGGTACGAGAAGATGATGCAGCAAAATCCACGGCGGAAGAGCTCAAGCAAGTTACATTGTTCGAAGAGTTCTTAGAAAGGAAATTCCACTTGGGGATAGGACTGCACCCCGAGCTCAGGTCTGGCTTTAATAAATTTCTTAAATCTAATGCCGATTGTTTTGCATAGTCGCATGCGGATATGACAGATATCTCGACGGAGGTAGCCGTACAAAAGTTAAGTTTGGATCCCAACATATCCCCCGTAAGACAGAAGAAGCGCCCTATTGCGGAGGCCAGGAATAAATTTGTCAAAGAAGAGGTAACTCGCTTACTTGATACCGGTACGATCCGAGAGGTAAAGTATCTAGACTGGCTAGCTAATGTAGTCGTAGATCCTAAGAAAAACAATAAATTTTGCATGTGTGTAGATTATTAGGACTTGAATAAGGCGTGCCCGAAAGACTCGTTCCCACTGCCAAATATCGATCAAATGATTGATGCGATAGCCGAACACGAGCTAATGAGTTTCCTCGATGCATAATCCAGGTACAACCAAATTAAGATGAACCCGAAATATCAGGAAAAGTCTTCATTCATAACGAATTTTGACACATATTACTATAATGTGACGCCCTTCAGTTGAAGAACGCCGGAACCACTTATCAGCGGCTCGTAAACAAGATGTTTGAAAAAAAATAGGAAAAACTATGGAAGTTTATATAGACGATATGCTCGTTAAGTATTTGAATGCAGGTGATCACTTTAAGCATCTGTAAGAAACCTTTGACATCCTAATGAAGCATAACATGAAGCTTAACCCCGAGAAATGCGCGTTCTGGGTCAGCTCTGGCAAGTTCCTAAGATTTTTGGTATCGTAAAGGGGGATTGAGGTAAACCCCGATAAGACCAAGGCCATCGAAGACATCTTGGACCAGCTGTCTAGCGTGAAAGAAGTCTAAAGGCTCACGGGGAGATTGGCAGCTTCAAGCAGGTTAATTTCCCGGTCATCAGAAAAATGTCACCATTTCTTCACACTACTTAAAAAGAAAAACAACTTCGAATGGACTCTGGAGTGCAAGCAGGCTTTGACAGATTTGAAAAGGTACTTGACAAGCCCTCCGTTACTTTCAAAACCAAAGGAAGGTGAAACACTATTAGTCTACCTCGTAGTCTCGGAAGTAGGGGTAAGTGCAGTTGTAGTCCGTGAGGACGAAGGTACGCAATATCCCATTATTTATGTTAGTAAAATTTTAACGGGAGCATAAACTCGCTACCCACATTTGGAGAAGCTAGCCTTAGCTCTCGTAGTCGCCTCCCGGATGAATCCCTTTCCACCTCTCTAGCTCCGCCCCTGGATGCAACTGCTAACATTTAGAATTAGAACAACTAAACATTCAGGACACTAATTTGAGCAACCATGAGTTTGTAACTTGACAACCTCAACCAGGGGCGGATCTAGCCTTAAGCTTGTAGCTTTTTCCCAAACCATGTATTTATGTTAAAAAATTCACTTAATATCTATAACGGGAGCATAAACTCGCTCCACTTCTGGCTCTCTGATTCTGACTACCACTGAGGGCGGTAAATCGACCGCTGCCGCGCTAAAGCTACCGCTGCCGCACTAAATCACCGCGGGCAGCGGTGACTTGTTAAGCCCAAAACACACTCTTTGAACTTTGCCACCGCTGAGAGCGAAATCAAGACCGCCTCAGCGGTGGACTCTCCGCGTCCACATTTGTTTTTTCGCTGTCAGCGCTCTTTTGAGTTAGCTTTGAACTTGTGCAGGTTTCACTCCTTTTTTGAGCTGGTTATGACTTCCTTGTCTCTTTTTGACCAAACACTGCAATCAAGCACAATAAGTTAGCTTTAGGGAATACTTGTACACACTTTTAATTTAAAACCTAAGCAAAAAGGAACATAAAATAGGCTAGAATCCCTAGTTATCAGAGCACTGCCACCGGCTCCCGGTACGGTAAGATTTGTTTTGATTTTGACTGACTATTTTTCTAAGTCGGTGGAAGCAAATCCTTATTACAAGATCAGCTCACGCGAGGTGGTGGATTTCTTGTGGGGAAAACATAATTTGCAGGTTTGGAATACCATAAGAGATGGCATGCGATAATGGATCGCGGTTTATCGGTGCAAAAATCACAAAGTTCCTCGAAGATTTGAAAATAAAGAGGATCACATCTTCACCCTACCATCCAAGCGCAAATGGTCAAGCGGAGTCAACGATCAAAGTGATTATACAAAACCTCAAGAGAAGGTTGGAAGCGGATAAAGGTAGATGGCCCGAAGAACTATCCGGAGTTCTATGGGCATACCGAACAACGGCCAAATCAAGCACAGTAGAAACTCCTTTTTCCCTTGTGTACAGTGCAGAAGTCTTAATCCCGGTGAAAGTAGGGAACCCACTTTGAGATATTTCCAAGAAATGAAGAGTCAAACAATGAAGCAATGTTAGTAAACTTGGAGCTACTCAATGAGCACAAGGACTTGGCGCATGTAAGAATGGCAGCCCAAAACAGAGAATAGAACGATATTATAATCGAAGAGACAACCTCCGTTATTTCAAAGTAGGAGACTTGGTCCTAAGGAAAGTAACGCAAAACACCCAGGAGCTCAATGTACGGAAGCTAGGTCCAACATGGGAAGGCCCCTACCGGATTTCAACTGTCACCGGGAAAGGTTCGTATGAATTGGAGAATCAAGATGGATAAAAGTTGCCCAGCAACTGGAACGTGGCACACCTCAAAATATATTATTGCTGATAAACATCACCTGAACTGAAAGTATGTGTTGCACTCTTTTTCTCCTCGTCCAGTTTTTGTCCCAATTGGGTTTTCCTAGCAAAGTTTTTAATGAAGCAGCAACGAAAAGCATACTACGAGAAAATTTTCAACGGCAGCAACAAGACCTTTAATAACAAGGTACACAAGCGAAGAACCACGTGGACGGTTAGATAATCGTTCGCTCGATAGTAAAATTCCAACTGAGAAATTAAATTTGCTATCGGACAAAGGTTAGCCGACCGTTCACAAGTGCAAACCATCAAAGGATTATTAGATAGTCCTTTGCTCGATAGCATAAATTCCTAAGGGGAAGCAAAGTTTGTTACCGAGCATAA
>NW_017672717.1:172199-173179 GCF_001879085.1 Nicotiana attenuata | reverse complement strand
CTCCTTTACTTGTTTATTTTAAAGGCTTGACTTTTCCCAAATTTCAGCTTCTTTAATCTTTTTTTTTTAACTTAAATTACTTGCAGTAATTATGTGAAAACCCCTTCCCTTTACTTGTTTATTTTTAGAATTTCAAAGACTACTTTCTTCCCAAACTTCAGCTTCTTTAATTTCTTTTAATTTCAATTGCTCGCAACCGTTATGTGAAAACTTCCTCGTATTTGTAATTCTTGCTTGTTGTTTGCACTTAAAGTCACGATTATAGCATGGCCGGGAACCACACTAGGGATCTTGAGGGGTGCCTAACACCTTCCCCTCGGGATAATTTCAAGCCCTTACCCAATCTCTGGTTTTCCAAATCAAAATTCTCCTTAGTGTCCTAATGCACTTAATCATTAGGTGGCGACTCTTCAATTCAAACCCAATTCCCAAAAGGAAACGAGTTGTCCGCCCAAATGTCATAAACCCGATTTCGCGAGAAAAGGGGGCATCGACAGTGACTACATGCCACATTAATACAACCTTTCCGTGGGCACGCTCCCACAACCTTCCGTAGCAGATAACAGATCTGTACATCCAACTCACCGGCCGCGCTAGCGCTAAAAAGCGATCAAGAACCCTTAACCAGGATGCAAAGCCTTTTTCCACAAACACCGATCTCAAGTGACACTGAAGACAATACCAACTTACTTTAAACATTGAAACTACTTTCCTGCTCATCCGAGCTCGTGACATTCTCGTCAACACCAAACTGTAACCTTGATCCTCACTTCAAATTCCATACCACTAACTGCACCCAACACGCCAATATACGATAGAACACGATTTTCATCATAACTCCGGAACCACTAATAGATTAACACTTCATCATATCAAAACTTTTCACTTAACTCACTTCAGGAGAACCATTGCGACACACAGGTGAATTCTCATAACCGTAGAATACGCCAAATCTCTAAGTAGTGGTCTTAAGCCACCAT
>NW_017672717.1:161225-167978 GCF_001879085.1 Nicotiana attenuata | reverse complement strand
CTATATGCTTCTCTTTGCTTTTAAGGAGGTTTGTTTGAGCCCTTTCTATCTGTTGTGTTTCTTCCCCATATTTGTTACATATGTGTTTTGATTGTCGCCTTAGAATTTTGTCCTTTGAAACCATAAAACCACATATCCCTTCCCTTTAGGATTAGTAGTCCCAAATACCTCCGGGGCTGATAGGATGGGGCGGGTAATAGCATGCAATAAGTAAAACGAGACTATTCTGCATTTAATACCTTAACGGGGTGGGAAAGGGTAGATATGGATATGATGACCACGCGATAACACCACGTGTATAAACGATTACCGGGTGTTGTGTGGGGTGATCCATATTATTTATAAACCTAGGACCCCCTCCCTTTACTTGTTTATTTTTAAAAGGCTGCTTTTCCCAAATTTCAGCTTCTTTAATCTTTTTTTTTAACTTAAATTACTTGCAGTAATTATGTGAAAACCCCTTCCCTTTACTTGTTTATTTTTAGAATTTCAAAGACTACTTTCTTCCAAACTTCAGCTTCTTTAATTTCTTTTAATTTCAATTTCTCGCAACCGTTATGTGAAAACTTCCTCGTATTTGTAATTCTTGCTTGTTGTTTGCACTTAAAGTCACGATTATAGCATGGCCGGGAACCACACTAGTGGATCTTGAGGGGTGCCTAAAACATTCCCCTCGGTATAATTTCAAGCCCTTATCCAATCTCTGGTTTTCTAAATCAAAATTCTTCTTAGTGTCCTAATGCACTTAATCATTAGGTGGCGACTCTTCAATTCAAACCCAATTCCCAAAAGGAAACGAGTTGTCCGCCCAAATGTCATAAACCCGATTTCGCGAGAAAAAGGGGGCATCGACATTTAAATAGCTCCTTTTTCTAGGTTTATAGGCTTCGGTGCTCTATCATGAGGCATTCCTTCGATCCCGAGAAGAGCTGAGCCGGTATGAGGCCGAGATCCGAGAGCTTAGTGAGAGGAAGGATGCCTTTAAACTTCTTAGTGAGCAAAGAGACAGAGAAGTTAAAGGCCTCCGGGTTGAGCTGGAAGTGGCTCAAAAAGAACATGCCGACTTCGTCGAGCAGGTAAGAAGAATATTTGAAGTTAACGTCGGCGAATCGGGCACGTTGACATATATCCAAACCCGCGGGTCTAACAGAAGCTCGATGTGATCGGAAAACTCCGTGAAGAAGTCGATGCAGTGAGAACCGAGGCCGAAGAATGGAAGTAGAATATGGATTGCCTTGCCTCAGAAAAAGAGACTACCCGGGCCTTATTGGCCTCGCCTGAAATCCAGCTCCGAGGCATAAAAGAGAAAGCCCTGGTGTAAGCCAAGAAGATTGAGGAGCTCGAGTCCCCGTTGTACTCGGTAATTTATGATCGGGAGAATTTGATAACGGATCTCGAAGTGGCCAAATCGGAGATTAAAATGACCAAGGCTAATGCTGATGCAATAGTGGCCGTCTGCCGGGCCGATGCCGAAGTCGCTCATGTTCGAGCAAAGGAGGTAGCCGAGGCTGCTCAGGTTCGGGCACATTGGGTTGCCGAGCATGCCAAATTCCAGTCTCGAAAGGAGACTCTTGAGGAGATCCATGCTCGCGGTTTCGATCTTACGACCGAGATCGAGAAGGCTAAGGAGCTCGAGGCTGAAGCTCGGGTTTTATCTTACCCTGATGATGATGAAGATTCTAAGAGCCCGAGCAGATCTGAAAGTGGAGAAGACCCTGAGGATGGAGATGCTGCTCCTGCAGATGACTAGGCCATTTAGGATTTTGTACTTTTTGTGTTTTTGTCGAGGCCATTTCGGATTTTTTCATCGGGTTGTGTTGCCCTTGTAAATAACTTTTGATGCATATATAAAAGCTTCTCTTCCTTTCTATGCCTTCTGAATCTATTTTCCCTTATGAAATAATAGGGTTGATTCGGGGCTTCAAGGTGGTAATGATAAAAATGCACCGGATGTCTTTTACATTCAGAATTTAAAGAAAAAACCCACAGAAACATTCCGCGAGCATGCCACTCGTTGGAGATCAGAGGCTGCTAAGGTTCGACCTACTTTAGGGGAAGAACAGATGAACAAGTTTTTCGTCCGGGCTCAGGATCCGCAATATTATGAAAGACTGATGTTGATCGAGAATCATAAATTTTCTGACATCATCAAGCTAGGAGAAAGAATTAAGAGTGGTATGGTTACGAACTTTGAAGCCCTGCAAGCTACCAATAAGGGACGTATGCACCGTGATGGTTGCACAGAGAACCAAATCACCTGCCAAATACCAAACTTATCCAATACCTCCACTTACATATCAGCCCACTCCAAATTTTCAAACACCCGCACCTTCCTACTAAACTCCACCGCCTACTTATCAATCACCTCCACCTCCTACATACCGACATGCTTCACCCAGATATTCCCGACCCGCACACGTCTACCAAGCCTACACCACTCAACAATCCCACTTTCAATCAACTCCCCCTCGTCAAAACTTTCCTAGACCCCGACCAAATTTCGATCGCAGACCTCCCAAACAATATACTGCCATTGCCGAACCAATCAACCAGCTGTATGAAAGACTCAAAGCTGCTGGTTATGTCACCCCTATCCCTGCTATAACCCCTGAAAACCCTTCCCAATG
Source organism: Nicotiana attenuata (assembly GCF_001879085.1). Lineage (NCBI taxonomy): Eukaryota > Viridiplantae > Streptophyta > Magnoliopsida > Solanales > Solanaceae > Nicotiana > Nicotiana attenuata. The sequence goes on along the minus strand of NW_017672717.1, from coordinate 165,351 downwards.
GGTCAACCCAAATAAAACCTGTGCATACCATTCTGGCATGAAAGGGCATACCATTGATGAATGCCGCTCCCTGAAGGATAAGATCCAGGCTTTGATTGACAACAAGATCATTGTGTCAAAAGAGCCTGCTCCGAACATCCGCAATAACCCTCTACCAGACTACAAAGGAGGAGGTGTTCACATAATTGAAATAGAGGATGATTGGGATCCTAAAGGATCAATTGGTTTGATCGCAGAAGGCGATGACCCAAAGAAACCAACAGTCACCCTTAATCCGATTGTAATACAGATTCAGCCTTCTGAAGATGCCGAGGTGAACATGTCCATACCACTTGAGTTTGAAACACCAGCCTCTGCAAAGACGCCAACACCAATTGAGGTCGAGTTTGGATCTCCAAAGGCGCCTGTACCATTTGAAGTTGTTGTATTACCCTCCAAAGCAAGGGTGCCCATTCCAGTAGCAATGACGCCGTAACACCATTCCACACAAAAGCCATACCATAGGACTGCACAGCCGAGGCAAGAAGGAAGGGGAAAGCCAAAGTTCGGGGAAGCAGTTGTAGCACATGGTATGACAAGAATTGGCAGGGACTATACCCTAGAACACTTGGCCGAGTCGAGTAAGCAGACCTCTGGTCGACAAGCCATCACAGAAACCGGGCTCGATGATCTCTGGAGAAAGATACAAGCAAAGGAATACTCAGTCATTGATCAGCTGAACAAAATACCGGCATAGATTTCTATCCTTGCTTTGCTACAGAGTTCTGATGCACACAAGAATGCCTTGTTAAGAGTGCTGAGTGAGGCATACGTACCAAGCAACATCACCGGTGGAAAGATGGCTAACATGGTGGGTCAGGTATTGGAAAGTCACAAGATCACTTTTCACGAAGATGAGCTGCCACCAAAAGGGTTGAGTCACAACAAGGCATTGCACATCACTGTACAGTGCAAAGATTATTTTATCACCCGGATCCTGGTCGATGGGGGGTTCAGTCTCAACATCTGTCCGTTGGTGACACTCAGGACATTGGGAAAAGGGCTGCATGAAATCAAGGACGGGGCCATCAACGTTAAAGCTTTCGACGGGTCTCAAAGGTCTACTATTGGGGAGATTAGCTTGTGTTTGCAAATGGGCCTACTTGGTTTGATGTTGATTTTCAAGTGATAGACGTGCCGGCATCTTACAATCTGTTGTTGGGACGACCGTGGATTCATGCCGCAGGGGCCGTAGCGTCAACACTACATCAGGTAGTGAAGTTTGAGTGGAATCACCAGGAGGTGATCATTCACGACGACGATAGCAATCCCATATACAGCCGCCAGACCATTCCAGCAATTGGAGGAAGAAGAAGGATATGTGGGGAAACTTACCACCACATCGAGCGAGTCAATGCCGTTGATAAGGATAAGTGGTGGGACAACAAAATTGAAAGCATATTGAACTGGAGCAGGTATGAACCTGGCAAGGGACTTGGCAAGAATCTCCAAGGAATCGCTAAGCCCATCAAGCTCAAGAAACACGGCACCACCTTCGGATTGGGGTACGAATATACCTGGAAAGAATTCAATGAATGATCGCCGCCCTGGCACGGTCCTTACTATCCATTGGAGCAGCCAATACCAAGCTTGGAATAGACATTCCAACCAGCCGAAGTTATCTATGGGTCAGAAGAAGAGGAAACACTAGCAGCAATGAGGAATTTGTTCCTAGAAGACGATGATATGGATTGCTGTGTCATTTTTGAGGAGGAGGGGGAGGAAGGCCCTTCCATACAGGCAGTAAGCAGAGGAGCACGCCTCAATAACTGGACTGTCAGAACCACTAGAGCCTGGCGTGCCTCGGGGTAGCAAGGCTGAACAAGCACCTTGCACTATTTTATTTTACTAGTTTACTTTCCTTTCGTATTTTTGTTTTTGCAAGAAAGAGCTCCAAACGTTCAAAACATTTATGGAACTTATCAAAGCACTTCGGTTTTTCTTACTCTTATTATTTTCTCTCATTACTTTACTTATACAGCATTACTATTACTTATCTTGATGAACCAATGACTGTACATGCAACAAATGGACATAGATTCAGAGGAAGATGATATAACGAAAGAGATCGTTAAAGAAGTTGAGAATTTTGAGAACAGACCTAAGTCCAACCTGAACGAGACTGAGATTGTTAACCTGGGAGATGCAGAAAACGTCAAAGAAACACGAATCAGCGTTCACTTATCACCATCAGAAAAGGAAGAATACACAGAGTTTCTAAGAGAATATGAGGACATATTCGCCTGGTCGTACGACGACATGACTGGTCTGAGCACATCTATTGTGGCTCACAAACTGCCGACTGATCCGGCCTGTCCGCTAGTAAAACAGAAGCTCCGAAAAATTCAAGCCAGATATGAGTTTGAAAATCAAGGAAGAGGTCAATAAGCAGGTCAAAGCTAAGGTTCTCAGGGTAGTAGAGTATCCAACATGGTTAGCCAACATTGTGCCAATGCCGAAGAAGGATGGGAAGGTTAGAGTCTGCGTCAACTACCGGGATCTCAACCGGGCCAGTCCAAAAGATGACTTCCCCTTGCCGAACATACACATCCTGATTGACAATTGCGCCAAGCACGAGTTGAAATCATTCGTAGATTGTTTTGCTGGGTATCATCAGATCTGGATGGATGAAGAAGATGTTGAGAAAACGGCTTTCAACACGCCATGGGGCATGTACTGCTACAAAATGATGTCGTTCGGGTTAAAGAATGCAGGGGCCACCTACATGAGGGCCATGACCACCATTTTCCATGATATAATACATAAGGAGATCGAAGTATATGTAGATGACGTCATCATCAAGTCCAAGAAAGGCGCTGATCACATGGAAGATTTGAGGAAGTTCTTTAATAGACTGAGAAGGTACAACTTGAAACTGAATCCCGCGAAATGTGCATTTAGGGTTCCTGCCGGAAAACTACTTGGGTTCATTGTGAGTCTCCGAGGGATAGAATTGGATCCATCAAAGGTCAAAGCTATTCAAGAATTGCCACCGCCAAAGAATAAGAAAGAAGTAATGAGTTTCTTGGGGAGACTTAACTACATCAGCCGGTTCATAGCACAATCAATTGTTATCTATGAGCGGATCTTCAAGATGTTGAAAAAGGACGCCGCTACCAAATGGACTGATGATTGCCAAAAGGCCTTCGATAGAATCAAGGAATACTTGTCAACACCGCCAGTTTTGGTCCCGCCCGAGCCAGGTAGACCCCTAATACTCTACCTTGTGGTATTGGATGGAGTGTTCGGTTGTGTTCTAGAGTAGCATGATAAAACGGGGAGAAAGGAGCAGGCCATCTACTATCTCAGCAAGAAGTTCACCCCATACGTAGCCCAGTATTCTCTGTTGGAGCGCACCTATTGTGCTTTGACTTGGGTAGCCCAGAAGCTGAGGCACTATTTCTGTGCCTATACTACGTATCTCATATCAAGAATGGATCCTTTGAAATACATCTCTCAGAAGCCCATGCCCACTGGCAAGCTAGCCAGGTGGCAAATCCTGCTAAGTGAATTTGACATTGTCTACGTGACCCAGAAAGCAGTCAAGGGACAGGCACTAGCGGATCATCTCGCCGAAAACCTTGTGGATGGAGAATACGAGCCCCTAAAGACGTATTTTCCGGACGAAGAGGTATCATTCATAGGAGAAGACATTGCAGAGTCCTATGATGGTAGGTGGATGTTTTTCGACGGAGCAGCAAATTTCAAAGGAGTTGGCATAGGAGCAGTCCTAGTATCAGAAACTGGTCAGCACTATCCGGTATCCGCCAAACTCAGGTTCCCATGCACCAACAACATGGCCGAGTACGAAGCCTGCATATTAGGGCTCAAGATGGCCATTGACATGAACATCCAAGAGTTGCTAATAATTGGGGACTCAGACCTACTTATACATCAGGTACGAGGAGAATGGGCGACCAAGAATTCCAAGATACTCCCTTATCTGTACCATGTGCAGGAGTTGAGAAAGAGGTTCACAAAGACAGAGTTCCAGCATGTTCCCAAAGTCCAGAATGAGTTCGCCGATGCATTGGCTACCCTAGCCTCTATGATACAACATCCAGATAAGAACTTCATTGATCCTATT
>NW_017672717.1:64523-159814 GCF_001879085.1 Nicotiana attenuata | reverse complement strand
CCGCGACGGCACGTCCTTAGTTCGGGTTCGGTCCAACTACTTACAAATTTAAACTTTACTACCCCTTCCCCCCCCTACCCCCCCCCCCCCCCGCCAATTGGAAACTGGGGCAGAATTTTGAGGAGGACCCACAAAATTTCGAAGTAACTTCGGCCGTCATCGCAAGCAACCCAACAAACTGGGGCAGAATTTTAAGGAGGACCCTCAAAATTCCGTAACAAGAGAAGTTGCAATGTCTTGGACCACGTCTCGGTCGTTGGTTCATCTAAAGAAAACTATTTTTTTAATTATGCATTTACGCTATATTTTTACTAAATCATGCATGTTTGTCACCAAAATTGCTCTGTTTAGCAACGCTACCCCAATGATACCCACAGTGTCATCAGATCAAAGCCGAGCAGGGCAAGCAAAGTCAGTGGGGACACGAACTAACCTTTCCCCTTTACAAAACTCATGATTTCTCTTTGGATGCAGGCACCCAAGTCGCAAAATTATATATTATACACTCATACTATTCAGGAATACAACTCTTTGAATGATCACCTCACAATCGCTATTCGCATGCAATATCCCCAGCAGCCACAATATCACAATCAGCTACCAGCTATCAGCTATCAGCTATCAGCTATCAGCTAAGAATTTTTATTACTATTCGTCTTTCATCTTTTGCATAAGGCTACTATTCTGCCTTCTGAGGTTAAGCTCTACCTCCATCTGCATTTCTTGCATTGCATAAGGCTTCCATTTTGCCTTCCGAGGTTAAGCTCTACCTCCATCTGCATTTCTTGCATTGCATAAGGCTGCCATTCTGCCTTCCGAGGTTAAGCTCTACCCCTATCTGCATTTCCTGCATTGCATAAGGCTACTATTCTGCCTTCCGAGGTTAAACTCTACCTCCATCTGCATTTCCTGCATTGCATAAGGCTACCATTCTGCCTTCCGAGACTAAGCTCTGTCTCCCTCTGCATTTTTGCATTGCATAAGGCTGCCATTATGCCTTCCGAGGTTAAGCTCTACCTCCATCTGCATCGGCTGAAAGATCGCCACTTATTGCGTTTCATGGGCTGAAAGATCGCCATTTTACTTACATTTTTGCATGGCTGAAATATCGCCACTTCATTTAAATCCTACATCGGCTGAAAGATCGCCATTTTACTTACATTTTTTTTTGCATGGCTAAAATATCGCCACTTCATTTAAATCCTGCGTCGGCTGAAAGATTGCCATTTTACTTATATTTTTGCATGGCTGAAATATCGCCACTTCATTTAAATCCTACATCGACTGAAAGATCGCCATCTTACTTACATTTTTGCATGGCTGAAATATCGCCACTTTATTTAAATCCTGCACCGGATGAAAGATCGCCATTTTATTTACATTCTTGCATCGGCTGAAAGATCGCCACTTATTGCATTTCATGGGCTGAAAGATCGCCAAAATGTCCAAGGGCGTCATTGTTCGGAGGCACTATTCGCATAGCCCGAGAACATCATGCCATGGACTGAGTACTCCTTTTATCTCTTGCATATTATTATTCAAAGGCATCATCGCTCAGAGGCATCATTCTCATAGCCCGAGAGCATCATTTCATAGCCTGCGAATTCTTTATTATATGCTTCATGGCCCAGGACATCATGGTCTGAGGACGTCATCCTAACCGTCCGAGGACAGCATTCATGGTCCGACGGGAAATTGCATCATGTTTAAATTTATGCACAATACATGCGCGTATTGCTTATCTGCAGGTAAACCAGCGAGCAACGGCCATCTCAGCAGGAGCGATCCCGCTCCGGTACCCACAGCCCTATTAGATTCTTAACCACCCATCGCAACCTAAGTATCGCGTCCGTTCTTGAAAGCCATCGGCATACTCCGCCGACGGATCCTGAACTACATGTGGCCTGATTCTTGTAAGACCAGGGATATGTAGGTAGCTCAGGAACCAGAGCACGGTCAAATTCTTCGAACCGTTTCGTTCGGTCAAAATTGGCCATCATATCTTTACCCAACAACTCTTTCATCCTTCCCAGGTAAAGAGGGGCAGCTGTTGATACCCAATTTTTCCCTAAGTATTTTTTTCTTGCAAATACTTTCAAAATAGAATATATAAGTATGCCCAAGTGTATTAGTATTTTTCCTAATCTTTAAATGATTTCTAAATCAATTTTTAAATCAATTTATTGCCCATTTTAGCAGTACAAAAACCAATAATTATTCCCAAAATTATCATTTTGGTGAATAACTTATTTTACTCTCATATTTATACCAAAATATAGCTAAGGTAATTTTTATACTTTTTTTTTACAATTTATTTAGTATTTTAAAGGATAAATTGCACGTAATTGCAATTTTAGCCTATTTTAAGAATTAATAGCATTCTATAATTATGAAATTGGTTCCAATATTTTTAAATTAATATTTATATATTATTAACTGATCCAGTACTTTTAATTTGCTTTCAAAATCATTTTTACTATTTTTATAAATAAAGTGAAACTGGCATTAAATTTGCTCATTTCGTTTCAATTGCAGCCCCATTACATTTCGATTATAGCCATATTGACCCCCCTCCCTAATTGACCCAATTTTAAACCCAACCGGACCAGCCCAATTCCATACCCTTAACCTGTTTTAATTACCCGACCCAAACCCCTTTTAATCCAGGCCGTTGATCAATCTGATCAACGGCCACGATCTCCCCTTACCATTTTAATTCACCCAAACCCCCAACCCTAACTCATTTCACTCTATCAGCCGCCCCTGAATTCCTTTCCTCTCTCAAACTCTCTCAAACTCTCTCGAAGGTTCTTGAAACCCTAATCGTCTTCTACCATGTTCAACCTCAATCTCACCGGAATCCATGGCCTCTCAGGCCATGGATGGCCTATACTCACCTCCCTCTGCTCTTGAATGCTTGGTGTTCGAAGTTTCGAGGTCTGACCTCGATGGTGTCCGTTCAGATCTCCTCCGATTCAAGGTTCCATGGCCTCTCCGGCTTTGCACCGGCGTATCCAAAGCATTTCGTGCCTGGTTCTAACTCATCCGACTTAGATCGAACCTTTTCCAAGCCTTTCTCGCTTTAGGGTTCCTCTGAAACCCTAGCTATTCGAGGTCTTCTCTGTTTGTTTTCTTAAATCAGTTCTATATCTGTGCTCTACTTGAATTCTTAAACGTTTTCCCCAATTTTTTTTTCTTTCAAAAATTACTTCTCTTCGATTTAGGGTTTCTGGAAAAACTCAAACTGTTCTCCGACTTTTCTTCTCCTTTGTGTATATTTGTCACGCATGTGCTTCTACTGCTTTCTTATGTTTTTCTACTATATATGTTCTTCTGTGCCTTGTCTTTCTACTGTGTTTATACACCATGCTTACATGTTCGTCCTACTGTGTTTTTCCTATATGTCTTGTTGATATATTTTTCTGGTATTTTGTGTTCTCCTACTGTATGTATCTCCTACGGAGTTCTTAAGTTCTTTGTTTGCCCTTTTACTGGACCTTGTTTGAGTTCTCTTTAAACATGTTTCTTCTACTGTTTTCTTAAGTGTTATACTACCTCTTTTCGCTTCTGAACTTGTTTAAGTCCCAGGTTTTCTTAAAACATCTTCCTTCTACCCTCACTATGCTTCGAATCAGTTTCTTCACTTTGCTGTTTCAAACTTGCTATTGTATCTGTTTGTTTTCTCATAAGTCTCTGAAAGAGACCTCTGAACCTGTTTCAATTATTTGTCTCCTCGTCTCTGTATCTGATTCGAGTTGGAAACCCTAGGATTTGGGTTTTTGGCGAGTTTTGATATTGTGTTTGGACTAGGGTTCTATTTTGGAACCCTGGACTCTCTCAGACTCACTCCGAGTCTATAAACTAAGCTTGAACTTCTTTGTTTATAACTCTAAACTTTTTCTATGCTAGACTCTTCTATTGATTGGTATGACAGTTCTTCGTACTTGAGCATGGTTGTATGTTTTTATATGTGTGATGAATCCTTTCTTCCAAAAAGGTTTCCAACTTTTGATTGATTCAGAATCCTCTTTTAGGTTTAATTGATTAGTACTGATTTTCCTTAAGTCGAGATTTTTCCCATTTTCCTGGCCTGGTTCATTCACATGAAATCTTCAATTTCTGATTTTACTTGCTGTTGATTGATTGCCTTTCCTTATTTGCACAAACCGTGTGCTATCAGACTTTTTCCTTAAATAAATCTCTGTGTATTTACCCTTCTTATGCTGCTTTGGAAAAGTTTTGATTAACCTCTTTCCTTAATTATTTTACCCGTTTGAAATCAGAATCCCTTAACTAAAGGGAAACTTGTGTAATTGATTGACAACTGATTTTTTAAATTATTGTCCTACCTTATTCTGCTTGCCTTCTACAATATAAAAGGGGCAAGACTCCTTTCTCACAAGAACAACCTCGAATTCAACTTTTCAGACACTTTCAATTACATAACTCTCAATTCAACACTTTTACACTACTCAATCTCATAGTTCTCTTCTAAAATCATAGTGTTCTAACTGCTTGCTTGCACTTTGGCTTTACAAGACTACTACTTTCTCTTCTTTTGTTTCCCTGAAACTGGTATGTTCTAGTTTGGTTTTCAGCCTCATTCCAATGTGTTTACTTTACAGCTTCTACACTCCTGTCTGCTTTACTGCCTATGTTTAATGTTAATTAGCATGTCAATTCCTTTGCATATGTTTCTACTGTGAATCCCTACCCCTGTCTGCTTTACTGCCTATGTTTAATGTTAATTAGCATGTCAACTTCTTTGCGTATGTTTCTACTGTGAATCCCTGCACCCCTGTCCCCTTCTATGTATTTGAGTTGAAGTTCAGAACATGGCAACATCCAAATTGTTGCTCATGTTTGGACTTGATCCCTTAAGGGATCCTAACTCCCAAACAATATGTCTAACAGGCTGGTTGGGGTGTGCCAGCACTTCCAACTGCTAGGTATGACCACCAGCCTATCTTTGCTTTTCCCCCAGAATCCCTTCTCTGCACTTACACTCATTCCTAGTTTCTAAGTTCTGCCCCCCTCCTGTGAGCCTTGCCTTGGGACCTTGAGTTCCCTTTGAACTTGGACACTTGAGTGCTGGCTCTTCCACACTGCACTATGACTCAATCTTGTATTTGGGTGTAAGCACTGCCCGGAGTCCATGAGGCTCTTGGGAACTCTGACACACCCAAATGAGAAAGGCTTTGGAGTTTGGTCTTTGGAGTTGGTTTACTTCATGCTTCAGGCAGGAAACCTGAACCACGCTCTCCTTGGTTGTAAATTTTTTTTAGTTTCTCTGATGTAATTTTACCTTTTCTTATTTATTCTGGGCTGTAATAACTTGTAATAACTATTGGGGCTTTTAGTGAAAGGGGGAGGGTAAATCATGCATGCAAAAAGGGGTAGATATCATGTTCATAGGTGATTATTATACTTCTGCACTTATATCCTGCTTTTAACTTTCGTTTCTGTATTGCATATAGATACCATGTCTATAGGTTACGCATTTCATATAGAAACCATGTCTATAGGTTATGTATTTCATATAGAAACCATGTCTATAGGTTCTGCATTTCATATGGGTCTATAGGTTCTGCATTTCTGCATCATATAGAGACCATGTCTATAAGTCATCTCCAAACACTGCATATCATATAGCTAACATGCCTATAGGACTTCCTGAATTTTGCATCATCATCTGTCATTAGGCAAACCTGCTTATAGGTTTAAAATAACTAACAGCATTTAGATACCATGCCCATAGGACTTCTGCACTCCTGTTTCGATTGTAAAAAAAATGTTTTAAAATCAATAGCACCTAGAAAGCATGCCTATAGGAGTTGTCAGCTAAATCTGAATCGTCTATTTTGCCTATAAGTCTAAATCAGTAGTAGCAAATGCTTAACATCTGCAGAATTTATGTTTTTAACAAGTCCTCTTCTTTAAAATAAATATACTTCTCTTCTGAAACTAATAGATATCATGCCTATAGGTTTTCGTTCCACACTTAGGCAAGCCATAGGATAACTTATTAATTGAATCAGATTCTTATTAACTACAACCAGTAGGCAGGCCTGATTTGGGCTTCTTATCTGAAATATGTAATAGATCAGTCTGCCACAACTTTTAAGTTTAAACAGACCCTAATCAGTACGTGTAAAGACATGCTAAACAATATGCTTCTCTTTGTTTTTTTAAGGAGGTTTGTTTGAGCCCTTTCTATCTGTTATGTGCTTCTCCCCCATATTTGTTACATATGTGTTTTGATTGTCGCCTTAGAATTTTGTCCTTTGAAACTATGAAACCTTCCCTTTAGGATTAGTAGTCCCAAATACCTCCGGGACTGATAGGATTGGGGTGGGTAGTAGCATGCAATAAGAAAACGAGACTATTCCGCGTTTTAATACCTTAATGGGGTGGGAAAGGGTAGATATGGATATGATGACCACGCGATAACACCACGTGTATAAACGGTTACCGGGTGTTTTGTGGGGTGATCCATATTATTTATAAACCTAGGACCCCCCCCCCCCCGTTTACTTGTTTATTTTTAAAAGACTGCTTTTCTCAAATTTCAGCTTCTTTAATCTTTAACTTCAATTACTTGCAGTAATTATGTGAAAACCCCTTCCCTTTACTTGTTTATTTTCCGAATTTCAAAGACTACTTTGCTCCCAAACTTTAGCTTCTTTAATTTCTTTTAATTTCAATTGCTCGCAACCATTATGTGAAAACTTCCTCGTATTTATAATTCTTGCTTGTTGTTTGCACTTAAAGTCACGATTATAGCATGGCCGGGAACCACACTAGTGGATCTTGAGGGGTGCCTAACATCTTTCCCTCGGGATAATTTCAAGCCCTAACCCAATCTCTGGTTTTCTAAATCAAAACTCTTCTTAGTGTCCTAATGCACTTAATCATTAGGTGGCGACTCTTCAATTCAAACCCAATTCCCAAAAGGAAACGAGTTGTCCGCCCAAATGTCATAAACCCGATTTCACGAGAAAAAGGGTGCATCGACAAGGGTCTCCCCAAATTTCTTCAATAATACGGAATCGATCTCATCGTCCTCCAAATCATTCCCCTTAATCGCACATGTGTAAGAAGTAACATGCTCGTCGGGGTCGGTCGTTCCATTATACTTGGGAATTTCTGGTATACAGAACTTCTTGGGAATTGGTTTAGGAGCCGCACTCAAGGGGAAAGGTTTTTGCACGAATTTCTTTGAGTCCAAACCCTTCAAAATCGGTGGTGCCCCCGGAATTTGATCAACCCTAGAATTATAGGTTTTCACCTTTTTGTCATTTGCTTCAATTTTCTTCTCCCCCAACTCAACTCGCTTTATTAGTTCCACGAGCATCTTCACGATCACGGTATCGGTCTTGATCCATCTTCTTTTGATCTCTTGGTACCGATTCGGACCTACGAACAACTTCCTGTGATGGCTCGGGCTCGATCATGCTCGGTGCATAGTTCTAGTTTTGGAGTTGTGCTATTGCAGCTTGCTGAGCGTGTAACATTTCAAATATCACTCGAAGGCTGATCCCGCCTTCTTCACCGCCCTGTGCATTCTGACCGGCTGATCGAACGTCTCTGCGGACGCTACTCTCAGGATCGACGGCCAAATTTGCATTAATGGCAACATGGGAACTAACATTGATTGGTCTACGGCCAGGACTCCATCGAGGTTGACCGGAGGCACTACATTCCCTGGGGCGGCTATGTTGTCGTTTTCGTCATGGAGACCAAGGCCATTGTCTGTGTGTGTGGGTGCTGCTTGAGAGTTTGACATGCTGATCCTGGAATCAAAGATACTCACAAGAACAAGTACAAAATGGTGTATGTCACGAAAGTTAGTACCAGGCAATCACTATTATCCTTAGCCCCACGGTGGGCGCCAAACTGTTTGCCCTAAAATGGATAACAATTGAATTTATACGTGGTTTTAAGGACATGTGATTTTACTTGGTACAAACCGAGGAAATATGTAAATTGATATTGAAATTGACTGTAAATAGAAATAAAAACAACCTGAAATAAACGTATAGCTTTGGCCCTCGAGCTAGGTCGCCCTCGAACCAAACGAATACTCCATTGAAAAATATGAACTAAGTAAGAGAGTATTGATAGCTTAAGAAAAAGGTAATATATTGCTTTGTATTGGGTGAATATGATGCCTTATACAAATGATCAGACCCCCTTTATATAGTAGGGGAGTCCTAACTTTGATATAATTCTAAATACAGTAAGAAATCCCATGATCAGCTAATTAATCGGCCTCTTCTTGATACGTGCCGAGATTTCTGCCGTGATCCTTGCCCGATTGCGGATATTTTGGATTTCCATTATTTGGCTCGGTAAACCTCACTCGATCTTGCTCGATCTCTATCCTGCCTGGTTTCAATCTTGGCCAACCTCGATCTTGATCGGTATCTGGGTCACGAGCTTGGCAATCTAAATTTATACCATGGTCCGATATAACATGGTGTCGAACCTTGGCTTGCTTCGTTCTATGATAAACCTGATTTTGACCGTATACAGTTTTATATTAGTTTTTGTTAAAAGTATTTATTAGGAAATTGGACTTAGCAATTTCATTTTACATCATATGAGTGCAGGATTCATATATCAAGTCTTTCGCTCTTCTTCCTTCCTTCTCCAATTCACAGACTGATCCACTTCGCCTCAATAAAATATAAAAAGTAATGCTTATGTGCTCTAATCTAATAATTATACCATATAAGTCATTGATTCCAATGTTAACGCCCTAACAAAGTGTACTACTTTTGGAATTGGCCAAAATATAAAATTGGCTGGTAGGCCGAAACTAATTGCGATCGGTAGCAATAAAATGTATAATATATACATATATGACAGACATATATAAAAAATTATTTATTTTATTGGTCATTTTCGGAAGTGACTAAAAATACCTTTCTCTTTGGAATTTGATAGGCAAAGATCACTTTTAGCCCGTGGCTGAAATTATTCACATCTGTAGCCACTAATGGTCATTTCTTTATATATTTCTTTATATATATATATATTATTATGATAGCGACTATACAGTATCAGTTTCCCAATTTGGATATGAGTTTTTTCAAGAGAAATGACCCTCTATAGCACCTCAAAATTTTAATAGCCCATATTTTTCCCCATTGACACGAAATAGCCCTCCTGCCCAAACATATTACATCTAATAGCCCGAAATATCTATTTTGTATAGTGACAGTCTATTTTATATATTTTTTGTATGGTGACAGTCTACTCTTTTATGTATAGTGACACTCTATTTGTATATTTTTGTATAGTGATAGTCTATTTTTGTATATATTTTGTATAGTGACAGTCTATTGTATATAAATTGCGTAGTGACAGTCTATTTTTTATAATTTTTATATAGTGATAGTCTATTTTGTAATATACAATTATTCAAAAGAAATACTCTCCAGTTTAATACATAGTCTAAAAATGTAAGACGTGAGGTCTACTCTACATTTGTCAAACTTTTGGGACTACTACTTGATTTGGAGTAATTTTTTTTCTTGTCTTTAAGTTGAAGGTTTCAAGAATTGAATACAAGATTTGTCAAATCTCAACAGTTGTAGTATTAATACTAATGGTGTCCAGGCTCAAGCTTCGACCTCACCACAAATTGTGAAATTGAAATCAAAACCTAGTTAATCTAACTCACTGTGCTTGATCTCGTTGGCTTTAGATCTGGACGGAAACTCAAACACCGCGACCCTCCATTAAATTCGGCGACTCTTTCTTCTCGTTTTATTTACTGTTTTGGGCTTTTGATATTATGAAAATCTAGACCTAAAAGATGGTTTGCTTGTAGTTTGGATTTCGGCAAATCAGGCTGATATATAGCTTTTCGGCGACCGTGAATTTTTCAGCCACTGCTGCGACCGGTGAAGTTTTTTGGTTAAACCATTTCGGGCTAGAAATCATTTCTCCAGTGAACCTGTGTTTGTTTGTGGGCTGTTGTTACTATGAATTTTTTATGCTGGAGATTTAATCTCCTTTTTAAGATCCATTTTTATACAACTATGCAGGTGCTTGTGGGTCAGATGTATAATACGGTGGCTAGCCACTAGAATACTTTTGGGCTATAAAATATATATATTGTGATTTTAGGCTATCGGGTGTTATAAGTTTGGCCCGAATGGCTATAATTAAATTTTGCTCTTTTTTCAAAGTTTAGGAAGCCCGTTAAACTTTTTGGAAGAAAGGTAGAAAAATAAGGCCCAAAGATCCTGCATTCGGAATTATAGCTCATCTACTTCCCCATAAAGATGTTGAGAAAGCAACGAACAACCAAACAAGGCATAACAAAACCATGACTCTTCGTTTTTTTTCCTTAATACCTTTTCCCTCACCTACAATAGTAGTTCTAGACATTCTACTATGAATTATGTCAAACTCTCCAAAATTTTTTTGGGAAAATACGTCGAACAAAAATACATTTTAAAGTAAGTAGGCGTTTCGACATAAATTCCAGGATTTTTTTTCAAATTCGAAATTTCACTAAAATTTGATTTGAAGATGAAGTTGTGTTTGGTTATAATTTTTGCAACATATTTGGATGTATTTTTTTTCAAAACAATGAAACCTAATTTATACCCCAGAATTTATACAAAAATATCAAAATCACGCCGATTTGATTATCTTACTTGAAACAAATAATCAAACATGGTGATTGTTTAACTGTACGAACAATCTCTAATAGAAGTTGTAGTGGCTCCTTCAGGTAAAAGAATAAATTATAGATTTCAACAGTGGATGTCAAAATATAATCCAAATCCGCTCAATTAGATAGTGCGTAGTTGTAGGTGTTACCTAGGTTTAATAATTGATTGGGGTCCTTTTATAAATTTAAAATATATGATAAATTTTTAAAACTTAAAAATACCAGCTTTTCAATTTTTCAATTGAAAAACCGGTTCTCAGCTGGTTTCAAATTCGAAAATGTATTTTCAAGTTGGATTTGAAAAATTGAAAAATCTTCGTAACCAAACATTGTTTTCAGATTTTTTTTGAAAAAAAAAAATTCTTATGTCCAAACGGGCTCTAAGTAAATTTTGAAAATTTGATCAAACAAACAGCGTTTAAATAATCACAAGTACTACTAACAAGAAAGAAACTCCAATCGAACAGATTTTGAAAACGGAAAAGGGCCTAAACTACCCTTATTGTTTGGTAAATAATTTATATTTACCCTCCGTCCATCAATCCGTCCAAAAAAACACACAATGTTATTTTTATTAATAAAATTGCCCCCCCCCCCCTTTTAAAAGCTCAGCATGTGGGCCTTCAAATTAATGTGCTGGCATATTTTTACTAGGCCACGTGGCTCTCCTCATTCAGAAATGGAATTTTTACCTCCTATAGCAAAGGTTAACACCTTATTTATTTTAAATAAATACCATTTAAAAAATTATATTCTATAGATACCTTTTAAGGTTTATAGCAAAATATTTAATTTTGGTTACCTCCTAGCCCTAAACCACTAAATACGCTAATCAGTTATACTATTTTCTTTCTCTCTCTACTTTGATACATCCCATTCTCTTCCCCCATCCCATTAAAATTTCCCATCTCCTCCTCCTTCCACCGGATTTGTGCAAAGCCCACTTCAGAAATTGCTCCGGCTCCCGCATCCAGTTGAGAGAAACCCAGTTCAGAAACCTCTTTGTCTAAAGTTTCTGATCCTAAAATCTCTCTTCTTTAAGCTTTGATTTTGATAATCACAGCATACGGGGCTTATCCTGCTATTTACTGCAAGTTACCTAAGATTTTATTGTAATTTGGTGGTTTTAGAAATTTGAAGCCTGTGGTGTGATTGGCTTTTGAGAATTTTGGTGGGTTACGTCTTTGGTTTTGGTTGGATTCTTGAATCAAGACAAGAATAATAGGTTTCGATTTTTTTTTTTTTTTGGATTCTTCTGGGACCTTCGTCTGTGGTGGTAGTTTAAGCTACGTTAGAGTTCACCCGATTGAGAGATTGTTTGGTTTTAATTGGATGATCACAGCCGCCAAAATTCTTAATCATAGATGCCATTATTTGCTTACCACACAAATCACGGTAGCAAGTAATCAAGTGATGTCCTTATCAAAGTCAAACAGAGTGTACAGAATCTTCAAATACAGCGAGATACATTCAAATTGCTTATGGAATCATGGTCGGAATCCGATGGGTCGTCGGAGTCTGAAGTTTGGGGTTGAGCAATTTGAAGATTCTGTTACCTTTTTTTTAAGAGCATTTCAATGTATCTCGTTGTATTTCTATGTATTTCATTGTATTCACTATCTTTTTTTTCACTGTAATTCAATGTATCTCGTTGTATTCTATGTATTTCATTGTATTTAGTATCTTTTTTCTCATTGTATTTCAATGTATCCCTCTGTATTCTAGCTATTTCATTGTATTTTGCGGTTGAGAATCTTTTTTATAACTGAAAAATACAAAATTTGTGTGTTATAATTGAATTTGTTGAGTTATATTAGGAGTCTATTATGTTAATTGATTCACTTTCCGTTTTAAAAACAGTGTAATCCCCTATTTCACGCAGTGAATACAGTCGAGTACAATAATCAGTCCAGCTGTAATCCCATGTTTCACTCCATGAATACAGTCGAATACACTCGAATACAACAACTGATTAGCTGGACTTCCATGATTCACGCCTATTTTTGCTACTGTATTCATGAATACAATAGCTTAAATATATCAAATACATCTTATAACCACAGAAAAGGTATCTATATTCCGTAATATAGCAAATGGTATCTATAGATGGCTAATTACTACTAAAAGATAGTGCTTTATGAAAATTTCTCTTCAGAAATCATATATGAGTATAATATCCGCCCATTAGCCGAACTCGACCCATTTTTGTACCCCTTTACCCTTATATTTTCTTCATTTTGACTAACCAAATCTCCTCAACTACAACACACTTTTTCCGGCAGCCTCTTTCTCCCTCCGTTTTGTTTCTGGTCGTCACTTCCCCAGGCCTCTTTCTCCCTCTATTTTGACTATCCGAATCTCCTTAATTAAACCCTTATTCTCTTGTGTTTCCGGAATTAATTTTTGTCGTGGCTGGAAAGCTTGATTTATCGAAAAATGTTTACCTAAAACTATTTCGAAGTTGACCTCTACCAAAAGAAGAAGCATGAATCAAGAAAGCAACCGAAGAAAATAATTAGTACAGACAACAGTCATGGTTCTGGTATGTCCTTTACTCATTCACCAATTTCAAAACTTTTACTGATTTTAAGGACTCATTTTAATAGAGAAAGCAACTCTTTCTCTACAGATTTTTATGTTTGCATATTTTTGTATGTGTGTCTCTGTAATCCTCGCTTTTAGATTATAACTTGAACACTTAAATTTTGTTCCTTTAATTTTTCATAATTACAGGTGGAGATAGCTTTGTTGGGTAAAGACGGTATGATGGACATTGGCTGAAGGTAATAGAGGAGAATTGGGGTATTGTGGTGCCAATGAAATATTAGAAGAAAGCTAGTCTAGGTGTATTCCGGTAGTTATGGATATGAAGTGTTCAGCGGTAATAGTGGCGGTCAAAGAGTAGTAGTTTCATTTCAGAGCTAGGGGTAAAAAGGGGTGGCTTTAAGTTGAGTCACGTTGGCAGAGTCAAGAAGGGGAATACATTTATATTTAACCCAAATAATAAAAGAATGGGTCGGATTTGATTAATGGGCGGATATTGATTTCTAAATAGGCGAGCCACGTGGCCTAGTAAAAATAGGGATTTTTACCTAACTATACTATAATAGAAACCTATTTACTACCTTTATTTAGGTTCCTTGTTAATTACATTATATACCTATATTTACTAGTTTTATACAAAACTATAAAAAAGAGAAAATGCAACATACCTTAAATATAGCGTATCAGCTACACATAATCCCCTACATTTAAGATTCTCTTCCTTTCCCAAAAGGATTACAAAAACATCTTTCAATTTTGTACTTACCCACCGTAAGAATTCTACCTTACCCACTGGTGCCCAAAATCTTTCTAACCCAAAAATCTCGCTTACTCACTCGTCTTCCAAAGCTTTTGATATCCGATTTCTCTCTTTCAATCATCCACTATTATCCCCAAAATTGCAAATTCTTTCTTCTTCTAAAGCTTTTGATATCCGATTTCTCTCTTTCAATCATCCAAAATCTATATTGAAATAACTAAACCCATAGTGGAAGAGATTACAAGAACAAGGTTGCAACTTTCTGCAGCTTAGAGGGGAGAAAATTACAAACTAGCAACAAAAAGAATGATATGTACTTCCAAGAAATAATTTACACAAAACAAGGCAACTATGAACCAAAGGCAGTCACAGATTTGGAAAGCTGCTTCGTCGTGGATACTTTACACTTGAAATACACCTCTCATTCCTCTAATTTACACATATTTGCTCTACAATCAAGTTGTGGGTAAGTTGTGGATACAATACTAATACAATTATAATACTATTATATTAAATTTATAGTGTAGAGTTGTGATTGAAACTTGAGGAAAATAAAGATTATAATTGTATCACAATTTTTCAGAAATGTATCGCGATGTATTATAATTGTATATGTATCATAATTGTTGCACGAATTGTATTACAGATGTACGATAATTATATATTCATTGTATATTGTTACGAGCAGTTGTGAATTTGTGACGAATTTCACAATTTGTATCACAAATATGATAATTGTATATTAATTTGTTAGTATTGTATCACGTATTATTTTGGGTATTAATGTACCAAATACAAGTTAGATACAACTGTGATACAAGTATGATACATTTATGTTTTAGGCATTGATGTGTCTGATACAATTCAACTACAATTATGATACAGTTATCATACTATTTTTTAATAATATAAAGTTGTAGGCAATGGTGAAGAGAGAAGATGGAGATTCTGGACGTAGATTAAGGGATTTTGATTTTTAAAAAAAGGAGAGAGAAGAGGAGAAGGAAAAAAATGGAAAGGATGTAATTGAATCCCTTAATTGAAGGCACTAATAATGGGGTGAGAGCCTTTTAAGAAGCAATGTATACAAGTTGTAAGAAAAACTTAGATACTTATTAAAAACTGCAAAACATAGAGAACAGGTAAAAATCCAGCGCATTAATTTGAAGGCCCACATGTTGCCCGTTAAAAGGAGGGACAATTTTATTAATAAAAATAATGTGTTGTGTGTTTTTGGACGAATAGATGGACGGAGGGTAAATGTAAACCATTTACCAAATAATAGGGGTAGTTTAAGCCCTTTCCGTTTTGAAAACTTGATCAAACAGACAATGTTGAATAATATCAAGTACTAAAAAGCAAGGAGCTACAACTTCAGAATTATGACGTATAGCCTGTTTGGCCAAGCTTTTTTTGGGCCAAAAGTGCTTTTTTTGGCCAAAAGCACTTTTGGCCAAAAATTGAGGTGTTTGGCCAAGCTTTTGGAAGGAAAAAAAGTGCTTTTGAGGAGAAGCAGAAACAGTTTTGGAGAAGCAAAAAAAGTAGCTTCTCTCCAAAAGCACTTTTCTGAGAAGCAACTTTTGAGAAAAATACACTTAGAAGCAGTTTTCAAAAACTTGGCCAAACACTAATTACTGCTCAAAAGTAATTTTCAAATTAATTAGCCAAACACAAACTGCTTCTCACCAAAAGCACTTTTTTAAAAAGTACTTTTGAGAAAAGCACTTCTCAAAATAAGCTGATTTTAAAAGCTTGGCCAAACGGGCTAATAAATCCCAAGTAGTAAAATCAATCAGAATTGGTTGTAATACATAAATATAATTGTGTAAACCACAATCGATCCAAATTATCCATTTGTCATGAAAATTGTATACACGTGAAAGCTTGTAAGAAAAATCTATCATCAAGATTGGCAATTATATTAAAGATTGGCAATTATTGTTTCTTTAATACTTCCTTTTGCAAATTTTTATTGTTACATATGAAACTAGAGAATTAGAGATTTGTGAAAAAATAAATACAGTCAAACCTCTCTATAATAACATCTTTATATAACAACAATTCACTATAAAAATAAAGCTTTTTCGGAACCAATTTTTATATTATGTTATAATATATGTTCTCTATAATAGCACTTCGCTATAACATCCAAAACTATTCGGAATAAATGAGCCTGTTATAGAAAGATTTGACTGTATATGGAACTAGAGAAAGGAAAGGGAAACCCAAAAAAGGATGATTGAAAATTGAACTGACACGTGTAGTACATTCATCACAAATATCACCAGTCTATTGTTATAACTTTTTGTTAATTAGTTTTCCACGATATAGTAGAACACAAATTTGTTTAACGAAAATAATCTTTCCAAATAAGGAAAACACTAAGGGTGTGTTTGGTCGGAAAACAAAATATTATTTAATTTTTTCATGTTTGATTGGCTTAAATATTTTGAAAGATATTTTCTTTATGAACTCCTTTTCCTCGGATTGACTTTCCTATCAAAGGGAAAACAACCTCCGCCCACCCTCCATCTCCCGCGCCAACAAATCTCCCCCGTCCGCCCCCGGCCTACCACTCACTCCTCCCTCGGCTCCCTCCTCCCTTTCTCCTCGTGCTCACCTATTTCATTTCCCGTCGCGTTTGCCTAGATTATATATTTTTAAAAAATATTTGTTGCTACCAAATTGAACACCAGAAGAAAAAATTTCCTTCTTACCAAACACACTCTAAAAATAATATTCCGAAAGTATATATCTTATCCTATGAATTGAATTGGAAAAAAGAAAAAGAAATCCTATGAATTGAATTGTGGACTTTTTGGCCATGAGTTTTCCCAAAATAAATTTGGGATTTATTTTCAAAATTCATGTTTGACCATAAATTTTGCTCATATTTTGGCCAAATCTCAAATTCCAAATCCTGAATCTCAAATCCCAAAATCAGCAAGCTAAAATCCCAAAACTTGAAAATTATATATATGTTTTTCCAAAATAAAGTTGAAAAATATATTTTGAAAACTATGTCCAAACACATTTTTCATCTTCAAACCAAACTTCACCCAAATACAAATTCCATTTTTCAAAATAAATTTGGGATTATGGCCAAGCTTATATTTAGTTATCCGCACCTTTGTTGCTGGCTACTGTTTGACTTTGACTGACACTCGAAAAGAAGCTTCTTGCACTAATGCAAAATCACATTTCCACTTCTCTCTAAGAAATTTAGATATATGAAAAGCTTAATATATATTCTTTTAGCCATTCTGTGAATACCAAAATCTTCCTCGTGTCTACCTAGCAAATTTTCTTCTGTTTTGCTTTTTTATAGCCATTCACCTTTCTGATTGAGCCCTTGTAACTCCAGGTAAATTTTCACTTTTAAAAATTTCATCTTTTCAGTTTTCTTTGGAGTAGTTCATTTGTTGGTAACAATTAAAATATATGTTTTACCAAATCGGTACATAATTTTTCTCTAGTTTTCAAGTACATAGAATTTACTGAAAACTTTGAACTAATCTTAGTTGATTTAGCTCCAATACATTGGGAAAGAGCAAGTATTAGTTTTATATTTAATTCTGCAGATATCCATTTTCTTCTCTAAATCTGTGTAAGAAGGTTTATTTATCTATTTAAGGATATACATGATTAGTTGTAAAAATTCAGAGATATTGATATATGGGGTGTCTTGTTTTTTTGCTTCTGTGCAGAAAGATTCAGTTTTTGTGAAGAGTAGATGGAGATTGATAAAGCAATTAGAGAATGTGAGGACAGTAGATTGAAGACAAAGTATAGTAATGCCATCTACGTTATTAAAAGAGCGCTCGCTCTGTATTCGTAAGCTTCTCTTTCTCCCCACTAGTCTTTTTGAGAGTCTTGTTCTTGCTATGTGAATTGATTCAACATTTTTTCTTAGTTGCATTAGTATAATGATACTTAACTTGTCAATAAACTTGAGTATAGAACAATATGTGCGTTAGCTATGTGGAAAATGGTCATATTTTTGTTTAGGTAATCTTTTCTAGGTTATTTCTAGTGTTTGGTTGGGTAAAAATTAGGTGATACGTGATAACCGTATGATGGTAATGTTTTGAGTGTTAGAGATGAAATTCAAGTGTTGGTTGAAAGAAGGTAGTATGAAGTAAGACTATGGTATGTTTGTTGGAATATATTTTTCTTCGAAAACAATTTCCAGTTTCCAAATACTAGAAAATGATTTCATGATGAAATTTTTTTCTCCTTACTAAATGACCTAAAAATGGTCCGTTGTTAAGTTACAATTCAACATGTAAATTGGGACAACTGCATAGGTCGAAAGCTTGAAGCAGACAAACCAGAGGGCTTTCTAGGAATGCTTTTAGTAAGATTGGTTCCTCCTCCAAGCACTGATTGACTAATAGGAGGAAAATGTTGCTGTTCTCAAGAGCAGCATTTAAATTCTGCTACCCGAGCAGAGTTTCATGCATACTTGATTACAATCTAGTTCAAGTGATGGGTATAAAGAGATTTTAGTTGGATATAGGTACTTACTGGGAGATTAGTTTTACAGTCAAATCGATCTGGTAAAAGATTGCTGAGCAGAAGGAAAATTATCAGCATGTTATAATGAAGGATAGAAGTTTGAGAATTGTAATCTGTTACCAGTATGGAATGGGTCAACACTGCATTAATTGCTTACTGTCATGCTTTTGTGTGGTGCTATTAGTTCTTTTTAAGTAAATTGTAGTAGGAATTTGAACTTCACTCTTAAGGTTTTATGAGACAAACAAACATGGTCTAAGCATAAAAGAATGATAATGATGTTTACATCTGTAAACTCGAAAATATGAGTGTTTGTGTTAGTAGTAAATTAAGGTCAACTGACTATCATTAGGGACAAAGTTTCAAATGTTTTTTTTTTAATTTCTGTCATTAATTTAATGGTATTTGATGAAGTGTTGTCTGTTTACGACTTGATTGATTCAGTGTAGCATTGTGCTCAAGTGAACTTCTGAAAAATCAGTGAGTTTATGTTCTGTAGATAGAGCAGTACATGCCTTAGTTTGTAGTATGTGGTGCATATGATTTTAAAGCACATTATTTAGTTAAGAACCCTATGTCATGCTGTCCAAATAGTAAATAGGTGAATGTTCTACTTCTATCTTGTTCCTCAAGTCTTTAACATGTTAGACTCCTTTAGTTTCAATTTGTTCAACCAGGTTGACTTTGCATGAGATTAAGAGAATAAAGCTTCAGTTAGTTATTACATTTATCATGGTAGTACAATGCTAAATAGTACTGCAGAATATTGAATACAATAATATGTAGCTGTATTATTATTTGTTAATCTGAACTTTTGGAGATGATAAAATTTTCCCTCTATAGAAAGCGGTCATTCTTTTTCGAACAAACTAATTAAAAAATATGGAAAAAAATGGGACAGAAGGAATATCATGCTAAGAAGTAAGAACAGTAGTTGATTTGGTAGTTATCATAGCACTTTCTTATATGGTGTACTCGGTTTAATGTTTCTCATCCTTTTCCCTTCTGTTTGTAACCCCGACCCCGTAAATAGTATACAAGAGGTTGCATTGAGCTTCAATGGAGGGAAAGATTCTACTGTAAGTTTCTTACATGCTTCTCATCTCTAAACTCTCAGTCTTTTTCCTTCTTGTTTAACCGAATATGCATATTAGATTTGGTGTTTGAAAGAAGTCTTTTAAGTTTGGTTAGACGCTGTATGGAAATGTATGGATATGTGAGAGATTTAGAGAATTTCTGGTTCTAGATAATTGCAGATTATTTCCGAAGACAAATTATTTAGTAGTGAGATGCAAAGCGTCCAAATGGAGTGGAACGGGTATAGAGAATTCATATAACTGACTCCAATTAGTTTGGGGTTGAGGCAAGTAGTTATTGCTGTTGTGTTTAACCAAATATGTGATGTTTGATTTTGCAATTCAGGTTTTGCTTCACCTACTGAGAGCAGGCTATTTTTTGCATAGAGCTGAAGAAAGTTGTTCAAAAGATGTTGTTGATGGTGAAAACACATTTCCAATCCGGACAATATATTTTGAGAGCGCGTCTGCTTTCCCTGAAATCAATTCATTCACTTATGAAACTGCAGCCACGTACGTGAGAAATGATAACTTGTCTTTCGTGCCTCCTATATGAACAACATATTAGGATTGATTCTCTCTAATGACACCACTACATTAATTATCATTTAAACTGATTCTTCTTCTCTGAGCAGTTACAATTTGCAAATGGATATTATTCGCCTTGACTTCAAATCAGGTTTGGAGGCTCTGCTTAAGGCTAATCCAATTAGAGCTATTTTTCTTGGTGTCCGAATTGGTGATCCTACTGCGGTAATGAAATACCTATTAAACTTTTCCAACTAGTCGGTGATTGTCAAAATCTTGATAAATCTGGTCTATGGCTGACAGCTGACTGATGCATATGGTTACATGTCTATCAGGTAGGCCAGGAGCAATTCTCGCCCAGTTCACCTGGGTGGCCAGCTTTCATGAGGGTGAATCCAATTTTGGATTGGTCATACAGGTTGGACGTTGCCTAATAAACCCTCCGTATATCAATTCTTCTTATCGTATTACTGTGGGAGTATGCATAATTGCCTCTAAAGTTCGAGAGTGCTGGAGCAGTGGCTTTTGAATGCTTTGATATTTGGCATCAAGATTAAGACTTACTTGTTCGAGGAATTAAAACGAAGGTTGCATCTGCATCTAGGATTTTAAACCAATTAATCCAACAAGAACTTACTAAAGGATAATAGCTCCCTAGTGTCACGGGCCGACCTTTTTCCGGACGGTAGCGGCACCAAATAGCCCGTGCGGCGCCTGTAGTCACCCCACACTACAGGCCAGCCTTTTATCTTTTCCAGGTTTTCTAGCACGATGTTGTGCCTGTGGTGAAGCTTGCCTAGGAGGCTTGCTCCAACTGTGCCGCCCGTCTAATGTCTAGGCTCATAGCCTTGACTAGCTGTGGCGCTTCTCATCTGCTGGATCTCATCCATGCGCACACCCGGGGTTGGCTTAGGACATGTCCGTCCCTTGCCTAGCACTGAGCATCGCTCTCGCGTGCACAGCCCAATCCTCAAGCTTGACACTCGCCTCGTGCATCCGCACCCAGCTTGTGCTTCGCCCGAGTAGGGCAACCTTTAGTCCTTGGCCTTTGTCATGTGCGTCTTTCATAGCATGCCCACAATTGTTTTATGGCATAGCCAAACATAGCCCTCGCGACATACTTCCATCCCGCATAGTGCAGTGTTGCCCCACAACTGCACGTCTAGGCCAACGAACCCTTGCTTGCCTAGCTGAACCCAAGCCAAGCTCACAAGTTGACACATGAGGCCCCTAAGATAGGTGCTTCAAGTATCCAATCGGCACGGAGGTCTTTATCACCATTTCGGTAGCCCACAGGGCATAATCGTCCCACACGTCAAGCCTCCGATGCTCATTTTGTGCCCAACGCTAGCCCTGAGGCGTCGCGCCGTCCATAGAGTTCCCAAGCTCGTATGGATATCTATGACACTCCTTTGAGATGCCTAGGCAGGCCCCTAAGGTTCCCCCTCTAGGTAGCTCACTTGGTGCGGCTTGGTGGTAGCACGCACGGGGGAGGCTGGCTGAGCTTCAACACCTCTGCCCCCCTTATATATGCTTAAAATAAAAAAGCCCATGATCCCCTAGTAGACATGTTTTGGCCAGAGAATCATAATGACCCTTTCTCACTCATCCGGACTCCGAATAAGGTGCCGTCTGTTCCTAAAGCTTTCTCTTGACTTCCTTCACACTTCCATGAAGTTTCACCCCATTCCCATACTCGTGGAAATAGTTATAGCCTTCGGACACTTCAGCAAATTACGACAATTCCACTGCCCTTGGCGAAGTCAAGCCCATAGGCAAATGAACTCCAAATGACGCCAAACTTGGTAAGCATATATAAGAGCATACTAGGAACAAGGCCTACTACCGAAATCCCTAGATTCCCCTTGTAGCTCGGAAACGTACGGCTGTGACATTCAGGCACGTACGTGGCCGTCACCCGCTGGCTAGACCCTTGGTCTCATCCCAGGTCCTCGCTAAACTCTCTTGGCACTCTTAGGACATGCAACACCACATATCTTGATGGTTGTTGCCTCATGCATGGCCCCTCTGCCTGATGCTCCTTCACAACGCATCGTCAGCACATGTCGCCTACGCAACTGACACTCGCCCTGCCGCCTTATAGCACGCAGTCCTCATGGATGACATGACCCCCAAAATGCGGGGTGCGACAGTAGGCTTGATTTCAGTGGTAAGGACGCATCACGAGATGTGTATGAGCACACATCACAAGTTCAGACCCTACCATTAACAAGGAGCCGATATTTAACTGGAAGCAGTGTAGCGTGGCAGGACCATATTTCCGCGAGTTTTGTATGTGTGGGCCAATTGGGCTAGGTCCAGCTAATTCACAGGGGATTTCTCAGTTATCACGAGAAAGGAAAAAGAAAGAAAGAGGAACTTGCTAAAGAAAAAGGAATTGCAAAACATGCTAAAGTGCTTGAGTTATATTAAGATTATGTGCTAATTGCGGAAATTAGTATTTTTCAGAAATTTATGGATAAAAGAACTGCTATTTTGATGAAACACATCAACATAGAAGGTCCTCTGAATCATAGCTGGGAGGATGAGGATGGATTTTAAACTACTTGGATTAGCTTTTGAAATTGGCATTTATTTTGTTTGAATATAAAGTTTAATGTGAGGTCCAGGGAATCAAAAAGGTTGAAGTTTGCAAGTCAAAGAAACGATTTACTGTGTAGTATGTTAAAGATTATTTCATGTGTGCACTGCCATATATGCTTTAACGTACTATCAATATTGCATCTGTTATTGCTCATGGCGAGTGATGATGGTCTTTTGGGCTATTGTATTTAGGTGAGCATTAATCAAGCTTTATGATTGTAGTGTCTTTTACTGATAAAATAAGGTCTATACTTGGCCTTTTACAGTTTTACTTAGAGTTTTAAGTAGGAGTTAAAATTATGTTTTCACTTCTTTGCTAGCACCAAGAAGGGACACAGACAATTTTAATGGAACGACTCAACAACAATAACAAACAACACCTTAATCCAAGCTTGTTGTGGTCAGCTACATGAATCTTCACTATCCGTTTCGCTCCATTTAGACCCTTTTCTTTCCAATAATCAATAAATGGGAAAACCCGATCCAATATAATCTGACTCATGCAATATACAAAGAACAAGTTCTTAGGCATTATTTCATTTCTTTGCATGTAGTTCTACTGTAGGCATTTTCTTTTATAGCTCACCCATTCAGTTAACAGCATCTCCTGTTTTACCTTTGGCAGAGTTTTCTTTTTTGACTTTTCCATGGAAGATGTTCATCTAGCTATTTTTCTTTTGAAAAGCAGTCGTCTATTCTTGTGCTTGTTTTCTTATTTTTGGCAAACAAAATGACTAACCTCTTAAGTTTGATATGGCAGAGATGTATGGGCCTTCCTTTTGGTATGCAAGGTTCGGTACTGCAGCCTTTATGATCAGGGGTAACTTTTTTGTTATGTTGCTTCAATTTTTTTTTTTATATTAGTTCTTTATTCTGCTGCATGAAAAGGATGAACAACTTTCCTTTATCATTGTTTTCGAGATTTATACTAAAACTATGACATATTTGCTCATGTGAAGTGGTAGTAATAACTTTTTCTTTTCGAGTCCATCTTACTTATAGAGGCGCACCTGCATTTATTTGAGCATTCTATTTCACTGATTTCATAGGTATACTTCAATAGGGAGCATTCATGACACTGTTCCTAATGCACTATTGTGCATCAGTAACAGCAACAACAGTGAAGAAAAGTTTAAACCAGCTTATTTACTTCCTGATGGAAGGCTGGAAAGAGCTGGAAGGGCAAAGAACCAATTATCTTCCATTAGCAATGGATTCAAGGATTTGAATTCCGATTGTGTGCTTACTGCTTCAGTCATAGCTGTGGGTGATGAAATTTTGTAAGTTATTTTTTCTACACCTTTAAATCTGATGCTCCTTGTATTA
Organism: Nicotiana attenuata; assembly: GCF_001879085.1. Classification (NCBI taxonomy): domain Eukaryota; kingdom Viridiplantae; phylum Streptophyta; class Magnoliopsida; order Solanales; family Solanaceae; genus Nicotiana; species Nicotiana attenuata. The sequence goes on along the minus strand of NW_017672717.1, from coordinate 135,768 downwards.
TGGTGACATGTTCTTCTGAGGCTTCTTGTCATTATATCTGAGTTGTGGTGCATTTTGAGCCAATCTCTTATCCCATGTACATCTGTTCTTTTTTATCTATTTTCTGATAAGTTCCTTATACAACTCTTCTTGATTTTTGTTCCGCGGTATTTCTTCTTTAGAAATTCAAGTCAATCTGTCGGGAGCATATATTTTACTTTCTGATTCTCTTCTTGTTGGATATTCAACTTGGATTATACTTGTGTTGTTTTTAGATACAACTGAATCATTTGGGATGTCCGGCATTGGATCACTTCTATATGGATCTAATTATCTGGAATCTAGTGTTAATAACGTATCTTTGAGAATGAGTTATCCTCTATTTCAAACTAATTTTTCCTCTCTAGGTTAAACTTTCAATCGAGAATTGAACAGGCATCAAGGAGGTTATTTTGGTGTATAAACAGCAGTGTCCTTTCATTTTCACAAGACTCATTTCGGAGGTTTCCCATCCTTTATTTGTGTGGAATATTTTTGGTAGTTTACGAGGATAGTTACACTGTGAGGGCAGGCATGTGATAGAGTCTAGTTGACATGTTATTTAAACAAATTTTGAGGTATATTAGGAGGCCAGCTGAACATGGAGAGGCTTCCTCAATTCTTTTGATTCCATTTGTCAAAGTATATATGTAATGCAAAAAACATCTTTCAGTTTGCACATAGTATATCTTTGGCAGAGAAATTGGTACCAAATAAATATTTTCATGTGCTATGACCCTTACTGTGGTATTCTGCTATTTGCCTATTTGTAGTTGCTTGCTTATCAGATATGTTTATCTTGGTTCCATAGCTCAGGTTTGGCACTGTAGAGGACAAGTTGAGGTCTTTTTTGTGTAGAAAGCTCCATTCCATTGGTTGGGCGGTATCGCTGCTTGCTGTGACTCGAAATGACGTGAGTAATATGTTATGATTTTTGCTTCTTTTTCAACTTATGTGGTAAGCATGAGCTTGACATTAATTTTCCATTTTTTCTTTTTGGATTGTTTTCTTCCTTTTTTTTTCTCCTTTTGCCCTGCATTCTGTTCTTCAACTTTTGCAGCACTCCAGCTTGCAGCCAAAACAATCAAGGCAATAAATTCTTGCAAGTTGATGCACATTTAAATCAATTAACAACTACAAAGCAGATTGAATTATAAACTTTATAGAGTGACTCCCAAATTGTATAAAGAAAAGCTTTGAATCTTTGTAACAAGCTTCATGATCTCCTAGCAATTGAAATATTCTCTCGACCATGCCGAGCCAACTTTTAGGTAGAAAGGTCTGTCGTTCACTTTCCTGGAGCAGCATCATGTTTCTTCATCTTTATAACTCCCATTAAGTTGAAGTCAGTTTCTGCTCAATTTCCACCTTGATACTTAAATCTTTGATGGACCTTGCATTTATAAGAGGAACTTTATGCTAGCTTTTGTTCTGATAACATTCTTTTCATATTTAGATAGATTCTGTGGCCGAGGAAGTTGAGAGGCGGAAGTCCACAGATGACATGGTAAATGTTTTTCTTCCGCATGGATGTATTTATTTAGTTGTTTCATTGCTTCTATAGGGCTTGTTTGATGTATATGCACCAGTCTGTTGTATGTGTGAGCGCTCGAGAGAGGGTAGAGTTCTGTCTCCCTGTGTTGACATATCTATTCCGAAATTGATCCCTCTACAGGTATTTATATATGGTGGGGTGGGTCCATTGCATTCGGATGTCACGGTAGCAGGAGTTGCAAAAGCTTTAGGTGTTCGCTTGGTATGTATTATCGATTTACTGGATCCTTCTGCTATTTCGTGTTGCATGACTTAGCGTGAAAATAGCTTTCAAATTAATCATCCCTTTCAGCAAGCTTCACAAATTTGTATTGCTAGTGAGATATTACCGGAAATAGAAATAAAATTCTCTCTGCTATACTTAAATTTTTCCATGACTTTGTCTGACATGGCACATGTCACACGCTTAGTGGAATGTGCATCAGATGCACCATCAGTTTTGTTTTAAGTTTTTCTTTTACCTTTGGGCTTTAGTGTCTATTTGTGCATATAATAAAGGGCATATTTGAAGCTGCAATTTGTTACTTTTATTTCTATTCTTTTGGGCTAGAAGGTCAAGTTACCATCATTAAATTGAGGAGGAAAAGAAAAGCACGACGAAGAGATGGATGGTAGAAATCTTGTTATTAATTACCAAGATAAAGTTACCTAGATGTCTGATTCCATAATTACGTTTAATAATGTATAATATCTGACTACCTTTTTGTACACGGTTTTCTTTTCTGGTTTATAAATATACAAAATACATAGAAATAAGTATTAAATATCCATAAATCCACAAACTTCTTTTGAAATGTGCTATCCCTGGGTCATGTCCAACGTATCTGAAAGATGCAACAGTCTTTTCCAAGTCATGCTGCTGACAGGGCATTCTTTTAAAACTGTTATTTTGATACTCCGGTTTGTAATAATGTATCAGTGTCTCTAATCTTCTCATAAGTTCATTTTGCAGGCTCCTGATGAAGAATTTGAAGAACATCTAAGGCACCTGATTGGTGAGAAATGCACCGGTGACAAGAACGAGGTTAAACCAATATTCATTCCTAAGTTCCACTGGGCCTGAAGTTTTCATTACACTTATATATGCAAGAGTGGAGAAGAATAGCATAGTTTCTGTAGTACCTATGGTAATTAAAGAGCGTGACGACCGAGGAAATTCGATTTTGAGTTTTTACCTGTTGATAGAAATTAAGAAATTTGGCAGAAAAGCTCCTTATTTTGGGTTCAGTGATGATTGAAAAGGAAACACTGGAGCTCCTTGGGTTCACTAGACCAGAACTGTTCTTGTTCTTCCTGGAACTTCAGAAATTGCATTTCTGCATCTTCATTTGTTGATGATTGAAATGTTGAACCTGTTCCGTATTGTCTTTATAGACAAAACGTTAAACATTGGAGGCACCTAGCAACTTAAAAGTATCATTTAATGTCTAATACCAACTGAAGAAGGAGAATACAGGAAAACTAGTTCTCTTAGTGCTACCGGGTGAATCAGTCTTTGCAAATTCATTTCTTGTTTTTCTGCTGGGGGAATGAATAACATGGACTGAGTCGATAATATATACTGCACAAGATAAACATATGGCTTGATTATTTGGCCAAGGTTGTTCTAGAACACTTGTCAAGAGATCTTTTTGTATAATCTCTAATTCAGAATCATGCACCATAGTGTAGCTGATGTACAAAATAATCTGACTCGGAAAGGTAGAAAATAGTGCAATGAATCAGACACTAAAATAATATATAAGTATCAGGGAGAAGATGTTATTTATATTTTTCAAATGTCATTAAATTTATGATTTCTAACATTCCAACAATTAGAACTTCTCTGCCTGTTGGAATTAAATTATCATTTCCTGTCCTATTGCAGATGGCACAGTTGCCTGAGGGTATTACAGAATTATTGCATCATGAACAGCTGCCTGTGCCTTTGGTATGTGGAGGCATTATCCAAGATTTTATGGTTATTATGATTATTTTGTTTTCTAATCTGATTCCCTCCTTATGTGTAGACTGTGTAACATTATTGGATTTTATTCTCAAGCAATCCATGTTTCCTGAGTTTTTGCCATAGTGTATTAAAAACCTTCACGTCCAGTTTGAAACCATGGTCCAGGTATCCATAAAGGAAACGCAAATTTATTTTTGATGTTGGTTTTTGTATGTATGCTGTAATGGTCTTTTCTTTCTGTCTATACTTTTTTTATCGACATATATTTTAGGTATCTATTAATGGATCAATCCTCTACTGAGTACTGTGAATTGGGCATCACCTGAAGTCCTATTAGCAAACCAATGGACTCTAGCATTCTCTTGTTTGTCGTGATGAAAAATTTCTTCATTTTCACCCTTTGCAAATTTTTTCCCCTTCTTATACTTTCTTTTGCTCTTTGGTTGATTTAAGTTTTTATTCTTAATACCTCTAGTGACTGTTGCAGTATTTCTGTTTTACCAAAAATTATCCTTGGCATAGCTACTGTTTCATTGGCCTTTCAAGTTCAAAATAGATAACAAAACAACAAACCCAGTATATTCCCACAAGAGGGGAAGTTCAAAATAGATAACTTTATATAAAAAGAAATGGAGAAAGAGTCGGTGGCGTCGAGCTCTGATGATTTTAGAAAGTGGAAAGAATGGATCTGTACTCCGTGAAAGTCATTTTGAACGTTCTTACATAGTGCTAGCAAGTTATTCTATTTTTCCTGAGTTGCCTGTGTACAAAATTAATCAGAAGTAACAGATCACTTATAGTGAACTCAGCTTTATTTTTGACTCATTTTCTTCTCTATCATATCCTTTCTCTCTTATATTCATTCTTTTGATTACAAGGAGCTCTGTCTTAGTATTATATTCATGTAGTTTCTCTTGACGTGTGAGTTTAAGATACCTATGAAGTTGAAGGTTGACCTTTTATTTTGGGCATGTGTGTTCTCTTTTGTAGATAAAATGCGGTAACGTGATCATCCTCACTGCAACAAATGTTGCTGAGTTGGACTTGCAATGGGATTGTCTGATTGAATCAGCAAAATCTAACGGTGACCTGGTATTGATGGCACCATTTGTTTCAAAAAGCTTGGCAACAACTCTTTCCGATGTGAGTTCCATGGAACCCTCTCTTAGATTGTCTTTGGCTTCCTTATTTGATTCCTTTTCTCGTTGATGTGTGATCTTTCCGGTCCTCTGTAACTGCCGAAATCAAGGTTTCTTCCTTATCATATGGTATCCTTAAGTCAAGCCTAACGAGTTTGAGATTGACGAGTAGTTGATTGATATATCATATTCTTCATATGCATCTCTTAAACTCTTTATCCAGATGCATTAATAAGTGGCCTTTCAAGTTTCGTTTCTCTACACTCCTGGGATGGTAGAGCTTTATGTTTCTTTCATTAGGTAAAAGATATACTTGACGGCATAACAACTTATCCAGTTGCTGGTGACCATTTTGTAGGAACTCCTCCTCGTTTTACCAAGTTATGCTCTTTAATGTTCTTCTGAAAAAGTTTCAAGTCCTTACCGACAAAAAGGATCTTCATCACTTGTCACGTGTGTCCTAGTTCTAGATATGCTTAATAGTAATGGAGTGAGAAATCTAGTACAATCCTTATTAGAGCAGTTATGACTCACAAATCAAGTGAATGAAGCATTGGGAAGGTATTCTTGCAGCCAAAAGGGCATCAGATCAGAGTGATTATACCCAGATAGTCATCATCACAGCGAGCTTCTGATCCTTACGCCACATAGTCAACAATATTCTGAGTAGTATTTTACTTCCTCGATTTGGAAAACGCATAGGTTACCTTTTAGAACTGAGGTGCAATCTTATTGATTCCATAGGTTTGGTTTTCCTCCTTTTAAGTGAGCTTTTATGATGTATCTTATCAAATTCTCTCCTGTTAAGTTGTTTTAGTATCTAACATATTGTCTGTGCAAATTATCAATTACAACTTGCTCCATGAGTTGCAGGTGGAAATTGCTCAACCTCTGTCAAAGCTTTGCCTTCAATATCCTGATATGAACATTGGTAAGTTCTTCATATCATTTACAAGATTAATGACTTGTATATCCCACCACTTATTCCCACTTTTTTCCCTTTTTCCTTCCTTTTCTTTAACATATTAAATCGTTCTTATTTCCTGCGATATGAAGGAGGTTATCGGGGATCAAGAAAAGGACCTCTTATAATTAGATTTGAAGGAAAGGTAAGAGTTTTTACTGGAGATGTCACTTGGTTTTGAAGCATTATATTTCTGTATCAAGTTCAATAGTATTTTGTGTGTTACTGTAGGATCCGACAAGAATAGAAGCAGCTTCTCAATCAATGTGCCAGAATTTTTATTCTGGTGCATTCTCTCAAATTGAGTGACCATGGAACTTCCACACTCCTGAAGGCGATAAATGCAACCGCCAAAGGGAAAGGGTTCAATATTCCATGTACAATTGAGGAGAACGGACATGACAAAGAAAGCAGGAGCGACATTTCAATATTCAGTACAATGTGACTCTATTGTGTTTATTGGAGGAATCACCATATCAAGACACAGTTAGAAGCACATCTTTTTTCTGGCAAGTAGTAGGGTCGGCAGATACAGGCTTCTCTTTTGTTAATAAGCGGATTTCCCCCTTAGGCTTATTGAAACCTTTGAGATCTTAATTGCAGCTGTATTCAGACACAATAGTTCTTATATTTCGATTTTTTGTTGGTATTGTTAACGGCAACATATACGTTTTATCGAGTGGAGATTTATAGCCCTAGCAGCATCTTGGTTGAAATGAAAAGATGGCAAATTTTGACTTTTCTCTGGACAGAGATTGCTACCTGCTTGTGAAAGGGAGACTTGAGGGTCTTTGCTCATTTGTAAAAAGGGAAAAATGCCAAATTTAACTCTGTTGAAAATAGTCTACATTTACCCTCTCTTATACTTTCCGTCTAGATTGATTCCTACCGTTAGCAATCAACAAAAAATATCACTTCAAGCAAGCTCATCTCGTGCAACATTCTTTTTATTTTTTATTTTTTATTTTACTTTTGGTGGTGTAATTCGAACTTTTGAAGTGGAGTTATCCTCTACCAAAGTGTACACTCACATGGCATAATATCAAGCTGAGATAAACAATCACGCTCCAGTTCCAAACAAATTGAAGTCCGCTATATGGAATTTTCACTAATCAAGTCTCTCCATTTAAGCTCAACTATTAAAGTTAGAGGTAAGAATACCAAAAATCCCAAGTGGCATAAAACACTTTCGTAGTGTCTGCTTTCATTCACATCCAAATATACCATATTCAGAGAATGCACAAGGTGAAAGCAGGAAGACTCGAAAAAGATTTACAAATTTGGCCTCATGTACTGAAAAAATAGGCTTCAATTCAACCTGTCATTATGGAAATGGAGAGATTTACCTACTTCAGTTAATGCAGATTCAACTTTTTACATCCAAATTTATTGTTTGACACTGCATTTATCATAATCATGGCAGTTACTTCATAAAGGACATCCAAACAGATTCAGCTATGAAATTACTCTTCATATGCATATAACTGGAGAACGAACGATACCTATAAATCTTACCGGAGATCTTTCACCAAATAATTAAGATTGTTTTTCTTATAAGATAAAAACCGAAAAATATCGAATTGAACCTAATAGATCTTGTATCTTCGAAAAATGTTATTTTATATACAATTTTAACATACAAATAATTAGTAGAAAGTACCTGCCTTTTATGAGTGCTTTTTTTTTTTTTTTTTTTTGCCTTCTTAATGAAGAACCCAAAGAGGATAGAATGTTTACAATCTAGAATTTGCAATAAATAAGACAATAACGAGGATGATGATTCATAACGTCATCTTACCATTTTGATTTTACTGGTTTTATTTATGGTATTGCAACTTTAAGAGATTATTAGTTCATTATCATATATTTGTTCCAGCTGTGTGAAAAATAAATTAACGAGACTCGTGATTTTAAGTTATTGAATTCAGTGAGAGGGTCTGTCATGAGATGTTTAATGGAATTGCCTGATTTCTGTTGTACTCTCAGAAGGTATTCCAAGCCCTTGCAGTTACACAATTCAGTGTTCTTGGGAAGTAGTTACTGTATGATCATACTTTTCTAGTATCACATGACTGGAATTGGTAGTTCTTCCTCATTACTTTCAAAAGTAATCTACCAGCTTTTAGCAACAATAAAAATAAGTGTGATTGCACAAGTGGGGTCTCGGGAGTAGAATGTACACAAACCTTACCCCTATTTAAAGAGATTGTTTCAGATAGACCTTATACCCAGTGTGATCCCACAGTGGGGTCTAGACCTTATACCCAATGTGATCCCACAGTGGGGTCTGGAAAGAGTAGAGTGTTCGCTAACCTTATCCTTACCTTAGAGATGCTATTTTAGATAGACACCCTCTGCTCAAGAAAAACGTTTATAAAACATGTTCGACAAATACAAGAGTAAAGATGCTATGATAAAAATACTAAAGAAAACAAAATATTGATAGCAAAAATAGTAAGATAACCAAATCAAAGGAAACAACAGTAGTAATTGAATTGAAGAATAAGATAATAATAAATAATACCAGCTTTTAGCATAGTTGCTTATTATAACCAACCCTTGATGCTTGTGCACATAGAACTCCACTGCTAGAACATCTTGTAAAGCTAACATACTACTTAAAAAAAGAAAAATTATATCCCGTTTAAAGAAAGTAGGCAGAACCAATAGTTCAACATACGGCATTTCTCATTAGATAAATGAACACAATGACAAAAGAACTCGTTTGTATCCGGGTACATCAGAAATAAATTTCGGAGGTCACTTTGAAATTAAGTACTGCAAAAACAAGAAAATAAATCAACAGGATCAACTATCGGAGCTCTTAGAATCCTCGAAATTATGAAGACACTTCCTCGGTCTCCCTCCACTCAATAGGGCCTTAACCGTAAGAATAGGGTATCAATATACTCAATGTAGCTTGTTTATTGGTCCGCAACAAGAATAATAGGCACAAGAAAGTTGGTAGTTTATGTTGTGAGTGAGGAACTCTCTCAAGCTTTAGGCTTGAGGGCCTTGACAGTCTCCCAGGTGAAATCAGGGTCATCACGGCCAAAGTGACCATAAGCAGCAGTCTTCTGGTACCTGAAGTTACCTCCTCTGAGTAAGTCAAGGTTAATTGCCATCATTCCAGGCCTGAAGTCAAAGTTCTCCTTGATCAGAGCCAAAATATCCTTGTCTGGAATGGTTCCGGTTTTGTAAGTGTCAACAAACACGGAGAGTGGTTCTGCAACACCAATTGCATAAGAAACCTGGACAATGCAGCGGCGAGCAAGTCCTGCTGCAACCACACTCTTTGCTGCTTGTCTCACAATATAAGCACCACTTCTGTCCACCTTGGTAGGATCTTTCCCTGAGAAGGCACCTCCACCATGAGCACCCCAACCTCCATAGGTGTCAATGATAATTTTCCTTCCAGTGAGTCCAGCATCTCCATGTGGACCACCAATCACAAAGCGACCTGATGGGTTGAGGTGGAAGATGGTGTTCTCATCAAGGTACTTCGCTGGGATCACGGGCTTGATCACATGCTCTTTCAAGTCCTGGGCAATCTGCTCATTTGTGACACCTTCATCATGTTGAGTTGAGATGAGAACGGTGTGAACTCTAATAGGAACCATGGCACCATTGTCATTCTTGTACTCAACTGTAACTTGTGTCTTGCCATCCGGTCTGAGCCATGGGCAAGTCTTGTTCTTCCTCACTTCAGTAAGCTTGGCACCAAGCTGAGTAGCCAAAACATGAGTAAGGGGCATTAGTTCAGGAGTTTCATCTGTGGCATAGCCAAACATGTGACCTTGGTCACCAGCTCCGATTTCTTCTGGTTTCTTGGTAAGATGACCATGGACTCCTTGGGCAATGTCAGGGCTCTGCTGCTCAATGTTGACAAGGACTTTGCAGTGGTCAGCATCAAGGCCAACATCAGCTGAGGTGAACCCGATGCCTCTGCAAGTGTCGCGTACTATCTTTTCATAGTCCACCTTGGCTTTGGTTGTAATCTCTCCAAAGACCATGACCATGTTTGTCTTTGTGCAGGTTTCACATGCAACCTTGCTCTCAGGATCTTGTTCTAGGCAAGCGTCAAGAATGGCATCTGAGACCTGGTCGCAAAGCTTGTCGGGATGCCCTTCGTTAACTGATTCTGAGGTGAACAAGAAAGTCTCCATGTCTAGCTGATAAGATCAAGAAAATATGTCATCATTTCTATCCCAAAATGTTCTATTCACGGGAAAATGAGGCAAGCTGCTAATAAACATGTGAAAACAGAGAATTCCATCAACTTAAGGGGACATACCTAAACAACCACTACACCTCAATCCCAAACAAGTTGGGTTCGACTATATGAATCCTCAGTGATAATATAAAAGAGAACCAACACTATGTGGAATAGAATGATGAATAATAAAGTTCAGATCAACAACATGTCTTTTACGCCGTTTTCACTACTATAAATTTTTTCAAAGACCGGTTCTTTATTTGATCTAAGCTCCCACATCCAAGAAAATATTGAGTGATTTCATTTTAAGCATATGATATAACGTATTTCATTGATAATTCTTTATATTCGATCATTTACACCAAAATAACCAAATCCATTGGCCAAAAAGTCATATTTGTAACAGGATCCAACTCAATGTACTGTACGAGCCAGTTTAGCAATGAGATCCAAGTAACGTAATATGACAAATTACAGTTAATTGCAACTAAACATTTCAATATCATGAAAATTAACAAAAGTGTCTGCTTTATTAACGAGATCTAAGTACTACGTGGAGCGATAGCAAAAAATAACGTAACAAACATATGAATAACATCAAAATAAGAAAACAAAACATCATTTTGCAATAAATCAAAGAAAAACATCAACAGAACAATGATGATTTAACTGAAATCTATGACAAGTCATAGATGCATGCAGAATATATACCAGATCTAAATCTAATGAAACAAAAAAATTAGAGAATGAAATCGTAAATTCAGCGTAATAAATTTGAAAAACACTGACCTTAAAATGAAAAAAACTATAGATCTGCGGAAAGATTGAAGAAAAAATGAGAGAAAAGAGAGATGCTTATTTGTGTGTATGGGCAGAGTAGTGAAGTTTTAGGGGAAGTATATATAGAAGCTGAATTGTAGGAGAAAAAAGAGGCGTGCCACCAATGACTCGCTCTATTTCTTCTCACTTTCCAATAGGAGTTTTTACCAACCAACCCATGGCTTACCAACCCCAGTGGGACCTCGGAGCTGATTCAAGGAATATAAAATTGAGTTTAATTCACTATTATAGTCTGCTTGGCCAAGCCTCATTTTTGCCAAAAGTTTTTTTTTTTTGTGGGCAAAAAGTACTTATTTCCAAAGTTAATGTATTTGGCCAAGTTTTTAAAAGGAAAAAAGTATTTTCCGTAGAAGTAGAAGGAGTTTTATTGAAGTAGAAAAAATAGTTTCTTTCAAAAAGTGCTCTTTTGAAAAGTATTTTTTTTTAGCAAAAATACACTTAAAAGCACGTTTTTTAAAGCTTGATCAGATTGTCCTTCAGGACGGCCCAGTTGGTTTGGAGGGGGTTATCCATAGTGATGACCTGGGACCGATCCACCTCAATGCCTTCTGGATCTGAGCCTGTCGCACAGGGCTTGCCTAGTGCAGTTTACATCCTCTATGTGGTTTGCAGGCTATTACACAGTGGGGGATTTATCCAGTGCGCACAGAGTGCTCACCCGAAGGGCAGAGGCTGTAGCGGCTGCGTATTTTCCTAGGGTTCCAAAAAAAAAAGCTTGATCAGACACTAATTATTGCTTAAAAGTACTTTTCAAATTAATTAGTCAAACACAAACTAATTCTCAGCAAAAGCATTTTTGAGAAAAATATTTTTCAAAAATAAGTTGAATTTAGAAACTTGGCCATACAGGCTATAAGTGTCGTGCACTAATAATGTAATTTTTTTGTACACCGTCTAACAATAGGTCACTTAAAAGGAATTGAGAAAATAATAGGTAACTCTATTTAATAACATTGATTGCTAATTTAACTTATATTCATACTGTATAAATTCATTTTATTTTTCGTGCATATAACTAAGTTCTTATGAAATTATGTTAATTCTTATTTTTAAATTAAATAATATGAAACATACATGCTTAACTGCGTATGTCGGTCAAGGGGTGTCAATGGTTCGGTTCGGCCGATTATTTTATAAAATTTGTATCATACCAATTTTTTGGTTATTCTATAATATATAACCAAAATTAGACTTTTCGAAATTGTCCCAATTATGTCGGTTTCTCTTCGGCATCGGTACGGTTCGGTTAATTTTCAGTAATTTTTTTGAATGTCATGTAAAAGTCACTAGTAGAAGTAGAATGCAACAACATACGTACTTTTATAGGACTTAGCCTTCTCTTTAGACATTTTTACAATTTAAAAGGTAATGAATTAAGAAAACATGAAAGATGGCTAGTGTATAGATCCATCAACTATTCTACAACTACGTAAAAGAAACTAAGCAAATACAATAAAAATATAAATTACACGAGTAGAAAGATATTAACCAAGCTAGCACTCAAGAATAAAGTCTATAGAAGACTAAATATTCAAAAAGAAAAATCCAAAATCACACGAAATGAAACATATTCAATACATTGTAGTTTGCTACTCATAATCGCTACAATACCTTGTGTCTTGCTAGTTAATATGCTGGAAATAATTTAGTTTTAATAGGAGTAGCATAATAGGTTTGAGAATTAGGATTTTGAGTTAATTACTTGTTGGCTTATAATTATTTCATAATTTCAAGGCCCAAGAAAAAATTCAGTGCTTTATTATTTTTAAACTTAATATATAAATATATATTTTATATTTTAAATTTATTCGGTACGGTTTGGTATTTTTTCGATTTATTTTCATAGAATAAAAAACCTACCCTAATTATCGGTATGGTTATAAATTTTGGTAAAAACCTACGATTTTTTTAAAATAAACCTAAAAATCGGTTCGGTTCGGTACGGTACTGTTCGGTCGGTTTAGTCGATTTTTAAATATCTATTGACACCCCTAGGTGTATATATATATAAGGACTTCAATTTATACGACTGTAATTTGATTAAATAAAAATTTAAGAGGATATTTTCATTTGAGTTTTATGTAAATATTAACGGGAGAAATGTTAACAATAGTTAAAAAGTCAAAAAAATCACATCGAAATTTAAAATTTAAATAGTTATCAATTTGAGAAAATGTCTCACCAACTTTCCTTAGGATGATCCTCTTTGATACTGTGTACCAATCATGAAAGTACATATTTGCCTTTCTAGTTTTGGGTGTGCGCAGTGCATTGGCTGCTAAGACAAAAATTGGTTGAAGTTGGTGAGAGTATGGGTTTGTTTTTGGCTTTTTTCATTCGGGACATTGTACATCGTGCATCGAGAATTGTACATATTTGTTAAAAAGTCATTGATTTATAGATAACTTTAGCCTTTCAACCCACCTTGAAATGGTTGTTAGATGTCACTTCACTTTTTTGGCAAACTATGTGGTGGGTGTTTATTTTTTTCACCAATTATGTGGTACGTAGTTGACTATTTGTTACTACTTCATAAATTGTGATTTAGATAGATGTATAAAATTAGAGGAGAGGATATGAGGTAGGTGGTACTTTCTAAGTCAAATTTTTTTCGTTAAATCAATTCAAATGATTTGCTATGGTCACTGGTCAGAAGAATTCTTTTGATTCACACCGATATTAAGTTACATGAAAAAAATTCAAATAAATGCTAAAATTGCAAGTTCAACGCTCGTCAAGAAATTGTTTCTCAATTTTTGAAGTTATCTTTCAATGCTACCAAACACTACTAGAAATTCGGTAATTAGCGACCATAAAAATCGACCAACGTTGGTCGGTTTTGGCAAATTACTGATCAAAGCGCGTCCAAACACGCTTGGTCTCTATTTTGGTGATCGTTTTAGTATACCGACCAAGGTTGGTCGCAAAGGTAAAAGGACCAACTGTACAATTTAAAGCACATACTGACCAATTTTGGTCGGTAACATATTTTAATAATTTGATTTTACCGACCAAAGTTGGTCGGTGTATTTAAATTACTTTATTTTATTAATTATTAAAATTTAAAAATTAGCGGTCAAAGTTGGTCGGTAAAATAAAATAATATATTTTTTTTAAAACATTAAAATTTAACCATACCGACCAAAGTTGGTCGGTAAAGTTGAAATCTGGGTAATCCTTGTTCATTAACCGACCAACTTTGGTCGGTAATTTTTAATTTTTAATTTTTTTTAAAAACTTTAGCGACCAACCTTGGTCGCTAATCAACAGAAAATTATTTTTTTAATTAAAACCGACCAACTTTGGTCGGTTCTCTGGGTTTTAATTTTGGCATAAAATGCTTGTTTTGGCAGCTACACCACCTGCCAGCATACCAAAATCCCTAAATAACAACACAACAACAACAACAATTCAATAAATACATTAAAACTAACAAATTAAAGTTCAATAGAACTAAAAAATCCAAAATCTGTTGGTCGCTAATCAACAGAAAATTATTTTTTTAATTAAAACCGACCAACTTTGGTCGGTTCTCTGGGTTTTAATTTTGGCATAAAATGCTTGTTTTGGCAGCTACACCACCTGCCAGCATACCAAAATCCCTAAATAACAACACAACAACAACAGCAACAACAATTCAATAAATACATTAAAACTAACAAATTAAAGTTCAATAGAACTAAAAAATCCAAAATCAAGTTAAAACTTATTACAACTAGTTCAAACCCGGTTCTATTTGTCTAGTTCTAAGTGTATAAAAGTCAAGGAGTGTTTTGTACAACATCATCATCACGGTCTGATGAACTTTCATCTAAAAGACGGTGTTGAGAAGGGTCTTGTGGAGGACGGGAAGAATGACCACGGGGAGGACAGGAGGAACGATCACGGGGAGGACGGAAGGAACGCTCACGTTCAAGTCGAGCCTCTGGCGATGACTCACGAGATCGGGGCAACGGAAAAGCTCCAGTAGATAGGAGAGTTCTGATCTGAGCTTGCATGCCAAGGAATTGAGCATCTATAACTCTTTCTCTTTCCTTGGCCGCTTCTAGCTCGGATGTGAGCTTTGTCACAGTTTCCCGCATAGCAGAGAGGCTCTCCCATTAAGTTGCTCGCCTTGCGAGGAAGTCCCTATTCCTTGCATTCCACACTTATAGCGATGGAACTTTTTAGTAGGAAGCCCGTATACCTTCCCCCATTTTGGACCGCCAGCAGACTCCATCCATATTCTTTCAGCATCCTCGTTCGAAGGTTGGGTTGGCTCGCCCGATTCACCAGCTGGCTGAGTGCGGATTAATTCCTCCACGTTAGTTTGGTAGCGACCCTATACAAAAATTTTAATTGAATTAGTATTTCAAAATTTATATAAAAGTAAATTAAAATACTTAAAGAAAAGTGAAAGCTTACATGTAGTAGAGGCCCGGTCCTCGACCCACCTTTCTTGTCCGTCTCTTTCTTCTTCTTTACAATATGTGTCTCCTCGAATAGTTCATCATGATTCATTGGACGCTCCAACTTCTTTTCCTGAAAACAAATTAATTTAGTTAATAAACAGAATAGATGTTGGGTTTTTAAGCTATTAATGCTTAAAATAGGGTGAATGGGAAATGGAGGGAAAAATGAAATATTTGAGTTTCCCTCCTTGATTGTCCCATATGGGAAGAGGAATTTTTTTTGATGGGTATATAAGCAATTGCTCTTCTTCTAGCTCATAAAGAGTTGAGAAGAAGGCAAGTCTCGCGCCGTCGTCGTCGTCGCTCGCTCGGCTCGGCTCGGCTTCGGCTTCGGCTTCGGCTTCGGCTTCGGCTTCGGCTTCGGATTTGGTCAAATGATCGATTGATTAATTTTTGGACCAAATTTATTTGTTAATAGTATATTAAATCCAATTTAGTTATCCAATTTTCAGTTTTCTGTTTTTGTAAAAGAAAATTAACTACCCTTCAATTTTCCCTCTTTATTGTTGAGTAAATAGCCATTTTTGTTATGGCATTTATTCTTGGGCTGTTTTGCAAAAATAGCCATTCTGAAGAGTTGCATCTCTTCAGATTTCAGCCCAACTTTGGCTATAAATACAAATCCATTCTCTCAGATTTACTATACGAATTTTCTTTGTTCTTCTCCTTTCTTCTGCATATTTTAACTTCAAAGAAAGCAACAGTAAGTGTGATTTGCTCCTGAACTTTGTGTTCGCTGAAACAGTGGGGTTTGAAGTACCACTACACCAGTGTGTAATTCGTTCTATCTTGGGAGGAAATAATCCCATAACCTTGGGTACTACGAGGGGATTAAATTCCTTAAGGAAACACTGTGAATTGAGTGGGCTCGAATTGGTTTTCTTTTTATTTCGTTTACATTTCTGTTTATGTTATTTTATTTTCTCCAGAATTGTTTTACAAATACAGATTACTAACAATAGATATACTTTAAAAATTAAAATAATTTAAGCAATTACGTACCAATCTTCTTTTTATTGTCCCTAGCTAGGCTGATCGCATCTCCAGTGTGCAAGGAGCCTCCCTTCTCAGATGCGCGAGCTTTCTTTCTTTTTTCGCGCTTCTTTAAGAAATTTTCGGTAAGCTATTGCCTTTGCAAATCATCCCATAAATTTTGAAGTAATCAGTCAGGCTTCTTGTTCTTCTTTCTAGCTTCGGAGAAAGTATGCGACAATTGCTCGTCAAAAAATTGTTTCTCAATTTTTGAAGTTTATCTTTCAATGTGAAAGTATTTAATTTGAAGAAAGAAGTGAGACAAGATAAATAGTTCAAGTACCTTAACTGGGAACAATTAAAATTTGCGAAATTTGTGATTAATAAGAGAATATAAAGGTCAGAATAAAATAAACATAGTCTTATGAAAGAAAGAAGAGACCTTCATTTGTTGAAAGGAAACAACGGAAAAACAAAAACGCATGCAAATGCAGGGGTGATACTAGAAGTCTGTATGCGGGTTGGTTCGAATCCAATAATTTTTTCTCAAATAGTATAGTTATCTTATTGTGACATGTATGTTACGCTTCGAGCTGTGGAATCAACATTCTTGCATCAGAAGCATTAGGGTAGGCTGTCTATATCACGCCCCTTGGAATGCGACTCTTTCCTCGACCCTGCATGCAAGGGCAAATTTACCTTAGGCCAAGCGGTGTCACGTGACACCACTTGTCGGAAAATTTTACGAAATAGGTATATATAATTAAAATACAAAACTACAAATTGAATAAATACATTACAGTGACACAACTTAATAGAATGAGCTAAGTAGCTCTCTTGGTCAAGCGAAATTGCATCAAGACTAACGATGCAGATTGTAGCGGCATTAAGTTCTCTTGCTTTCCGTCATCAATAAGTTAGTTCAACTATTTTTTTTCTTCTACGTCCCATTTCTCGGCTATAAAGTTAAAATTATTTAAGGAATCAAGTAAATAATGAGCTTTTGTCTGATGGTTTAATGCCTTCTACAAAAAAAAAAAAAAAAAATCAACAAAATATAGTATAATTTCTAATCATGTCATTTTGAATACATTTCAAAAAAATAAATACTCATCATAAAGAGTTCAATAATATACTTGAGTTGCGTTTTATTAATATGATTCGGATTTTGTTACTATTAATATGATATTGATACTAATTTACTTATTTGCTCATTTCTTAAAATAGTGACACCGCTTATGAAAAATCCTGCGTACGCTACTGCCTGCATGAATGTGTAATGCTTTATGCACCAAACTACCCTTTATTTATTTGTATTAAAAATTTTGAAATACGCAAAACTATTAAATTTAAAACCGGATTATTAGTACTTAAAATCGTGTTTTAACCAGAACATATAAAATTGAAATATTGCCTCCGACTGTGACGACTGAATGCGTCGCACGTCAAGAGTAACATGCAGCGTGGAGAGAGACCAGAAATGAGTAACTAAACAATGATTTTAAGGCAGATCAAAAGAGTAATCTTAAATGTCTTATTGGTTGGCTAATATTGTATCCTATAGGGCCAAGCTATACATTTTTATAATATACAATTTATTACCCTAGTATAATATATATAGTATTGCATGTTGGATCTGTCTTTTTAATTTGTTTCTTTGTCAGTTTTTCCCCCGTTTCTGAATCTTACTGGTAGTGACGGACCAGGATTATGTGCAAGCAGGTTCAAACGAAGAAGTCGATAACTAAAAAAAGCGGTGTAAGGTACGAAAAGTAAGTTTATTTGTCTTTATTGTTCACGACGTAATCTCGTAATAAAGTTCACTTAAAGTCGGTTCTCTATATTTTAAACAAATCTTTGATTATTTTAATTTAAAAATCTAATTTTAGCTAATTCATTGAACTTTAACAACAACAAAAATTGACCAATTTTAGAATTTATTAACTCTAAGAAATTTGATCGATTATAAAACCTTTTTAGCATTTATAAGTAACAAGTTATTATTTGCAAAAGAAGACAATAAGAAAACATTACAAACAAACCTAATTAAAACGAATAATCAAAGAAAGAGAGCTTATATACTAAAAAATTTAAATATTAAAAAAAGAAAGAAAAGAATTCCAACATAAACTAAATTAAATTAACCTAACAAATGAGAAATTTCAACAAATATATTTGCATGTTTTAGCAAATTTTATGCAAGGGAGAACTAAAATTACCTTATAGAGTAAAATAAGTTTCAATATAATTTCTATTGAAATTATGTAAAGAAAATAAACTGTAAAATAAACTATAAAAACGACAAATATACTACAAGAGAAATAATTTGATTTGATTGCAAAGACTTCGGATTCAAACAAAAAAATAAAGTAACACAAAACATGAAACAGATTAAAACACACGACCACACCAGTACTTTGAACCCGCTTGACCACTTTTGCAAGAGCAAACCTTCTGTTAAGTGGGTCCAAATATAATTTCTATACACAATTTACTTTGTTTTAGCCGTAACTTATATATATACACAGTATTATTTTTTGATGAAGCGGGTTCAATTGAACCCACTTATCACCACTTGGGTCCGCCCCTGCTTACTGGTTGTATAGGTCCAAATTTGGCAAACACGGCAACGGATAAGTGAAACTTGGGACAGAGTCACTACAACACAACGACTGACGGTCGAAAACAATTAGGTAATGAAATAGTTTCGGCAGTTTAAACCTAGAAAGAGACAAAAAGAATATGCTTTTGGAATATTCTTTATATTCTGCTTTTAGGGTTTTTTTGGAAAATGTCTTATAAATAGGAGGAGATAGTAAACAAGTGCCTCTCTATGCCATTTTCAAAAGAACACATTGTAGAAAGAAAGAAAGAATATACGAAGGAATTGTCTTATTCACTTTACTGAAGCACATGTTGTTTAACTCTCATTCATAAGTCTCAAGATCCCACATTTATATTGGCTGCAGATATCTTCACGTCATCAAAAAAAGAAAGGCACCCAATCACAGCAACCATTGTCATTTCTTGCATTCATTACATCTTTAGGATAATATACGTTTCTATCGATCACAACATATTAAGTGCACCAATTAGTGGTCCTAAATCGTTCTCATCAATTTTTTTTTGAATTCCATTCTATTTGATCTAGAATTTATTAAGTCCAGCTAAGATCCACTTTGTTAATTTATTACTAATTAGTTTAGCATTTATTTGCTCAAACAATTTGGCGCCGTTTGTGGAGAGTTATTCAGTTGAAACTATAGTTCTTTCTAGATCATAAAAAAAACCTCTTCCTCGTTTGGACCAGCTAACAATGGCAGGAAAAGGAGATGCGAAGTTGAAAATGATAGCAGGTATCACTACCAACATCTTGGACACCATCAACGAAGATGGCAGGGAAGATAATAAAAATGTGACGCCGAACGCTACGCCTAGGCGGAATGCTTCGCCTCCCCCCGCGAAAGCGTAACTGCTTCGCGCGAAAAGGAAGCCTCCACGTCTACAACGGAAGAAGCACCACCGGAGGTAAAAAGACTACTGGAAGAATGGCTAACAATCACTCTGAAGAACATACTCGACAAACCCACCCAAAGGAAGAACAGAGACACTGCACACGTAGATGTCACGAGAGCCACTGGCGAACGAGATGCCCCCCGAACAGGTAACACTCACACAACTGTTGATGTAGGTAATGACGCACTCGCAACCATTCTAAAGAAAATGGAAGAAATGGAAAATGAAAACAAGGCGCTCCGTGATCAGATAAAGGAGCATCAAGAAAGGGTCGATAAGATACCAGGCGCCCCGAAATTGTTACCGAAATGGGACGTTGGTCGATTCATCGAGCAACCGTGCAACGAGGAATCAGCCCCCCATGCCATTCCTAAAACCTTCAAAATGCCACCGTACCTGAAGATATATGATGACACTACAGACCCAGAAGATCATATCGTTCACTACGTCACAACGTTAAAAGGCAATGATCTTTCGAAAGAACAAGTACCATCAGTGCTACTGAAAAAATTCGGTAAAACCCTAACAGGGGGAGCCTTAACCTGGTACTCACAACATTCGAAGAAATGGCGGACAAGTTTGTCACCGCTCATGCAGGGGCTAAAAAGGTGGAAGGCAGGGCGAACGACATATTCGCCGTTAGGCAAACGCCCAGCGAGGGACTCAGGGACTTCCTGGCCCCGTTTAACAGGGTGAGAATGAGCCTACCAAATGTATTAGAGGGGATGGCAGTAGCAGCCTTCAAGAACGGGTTGAGCAGGAACGGATCGTGAGCTACTAGAAAACTATTAAGCAGGCTCATGAAATACCCTCCCACCACTTGGGAAGAAATCCACAACGCCTATTGCGCCGAGGTAAGGGCCAACGAGGACGACCTCAATGGCCCGATCCAACGGCAGACGTCAGTTCAAGCAGAAACAAGGAAAGATCGTCGTAATGACGGTTGAAGGGATCAGTTGGGTCCCCGTCTCGGCTGAGAGGGACATCATCCCTACATCAGAACAGCCATCCCACCCCCCTCGGCACACGGTTGGCCCTCCTTGGCATACCGCGACATAGTGAAACGAATGAGGTATGCCTCCACTCTTATCTGCTCATAATTTTTGTGTTTCCCCTTCAGAAATAGTGTACGCACTAGAGAAGCTCGGCACGAAGGTACAATGGCCGCAAAAGATGAAGTCCGATCCAAATACTCGAAAGTCGAATGCCCTCTGTGAATTTCACCAGGAACGGGGTCACAAAACCGATGACTGCATAGGTCTGCGGCAGGAGGTAGTGAGAATGCTAAATCAGGGACACCTGAGAGAACTAATGAGCGACCGAGGGCGAGCCAACTTTGCCCGCGGACGCGAACAACCCCAAGGACCTCCAAAACCTCCCTCTCCCGCTCGTACCATACAAATGATCATCGGCGGAGGTGACGGGACAACAATCAACCATGTGAAATTCACCACTACACACAAACTCAAGAGGT
Source organism: Nicotiana attenuata (assembly GCF_001879085.1). Taxonomy (NCBI): domain Eukaryota; kingdom Viridiplantae; phylum Streptophyta; class Magnoliopsida; order Solanales; family Solanaceae; genus Nicotiana; species Nicotiana attenuata. The sequence continues at coordinate 114,676 of NW_017672717.1, read as the reverse complement.
CGATCACTCATGAACGGTATGGTGACCTCGAAGATAGTATCATTTTCGATAAGTCAGATACCGAGAGTTTGTCTTTCCCTCATTACGATGCTCTTGTTATTACTTTACATATTGCAAATACTGATGTGAAAAGAATAATGGTGGACGATGGAAGTGGCGCATGTATTATCCATCCTCGTACAGATGAGGCTCGAAGATAAAATAATACCGCATTGCATAACACTAACGGGTTTTAATAATGCAGTCGAGCGAACTTTTGGAGAAATAGTGCTACCCGTTCTAGCCGGAGGAGTCTCCCTGGAAACAACGTTTCACATCATGGATCAAGACACAGCCTACAACACCATCATAGGGCGGCCGTGGATACACGCCATGCGGGCCATCCCGTCAAGTCTCTATCAAATAATCAAGTTCCCTACTCCATGGGGAATATCCAGCATCCGAGGCGAACAACGCACCGCACAAGAATGCTATCGTATCGCCCAGAATTGCGCACACACCCAGCAACTAAAAGGAGCAAACGCAGAAGCATAGCAATTAGCGATGTCAGGAACCAAATCCAACGCACAGACAGACGTTATCAAGGATCCCAACATCGTGGAAGCTGCTGAGTCGACCATAGAAGATCTCGATCCCGTTCAACTAGACAACAACGACATCACAAAAAAGGCTTATATCGGGTACAATCTCTTAGAACCAGGTAAGTTTCATAAATTCTTAGCTGACAATGCCAATTTGTTTACCTTCTCCCATTCAGACATGTCGGGCATCCCAAAGGACATCTCCACGCACAACTTAAATGTCGATCCGCTCTATCCACCAGTGCGGCAAATAAGGAGAAAGTTCAGTGCCGCAATTAACAAGGCCGTCAGCGATGAAGTTGATAAGCAGCTCGCCAACGACTCCGTCCGAGAGTCAAAATATCCCCAATGTGTCGCCAATGTGGTCATGGTAAAGAAGAAAAATGGGAAATGGCGGATGTGTGTAGATTTCACAGACCTAAACAAGGCATGCCCAAAAGACTCCTTCCCATTGACACACATCGACCAGCTCATCGACGTAACAGCAGGACACGAGTTGCTAAGCTTTTTTGCATGCCTACTCAGGTTACAACCAAATCCTCATGGAGGAAGAGGACCAAGAGAAAACTACTTTCATCACTCACCAGGGAACGTACTGCTACAGAGTCATGCCGTTCGGATTAAAGAATGCGGGGGCAACGTACCAAATGTTGGTCACCAAGATGTTCAAAGATCAACTCGAGAAAACAATGGAAGTCTACATCGATGACATGTTGGTTAAATCGAAAAAAAGAAGACCACATCGATCACGTGAAGGAAGCCTTCGACATATTGAGGCGGTACGTCATGAAACTAAACCCCAAAAAATGCGCCTTCGGCGTAACCTCGGGTAAATTTCTTGGTTTCTTGGTATCACAAAGAGACATTAAGGTGAATCCAGATCAAATCAAAGCCATTAAAGGGATACCTGAGGTATTGACCAACAAAAAACAGGTGCAAAAACTGACTGGTCGCATAGCCTCTCTGTCAAGATTCATCTCGCGGTCATCCGACAGATGCCATAAATTCTTCAACGTGCTGAAGAAAGATAACAGCCTCCAGTGGAACTCAGAATGCATTAGCGCCTTGAAAGAACTAAAAGCATACATGTCCTCACCCCCACTACTTGCCAAAGCAGAGTCCGACGAGCGCCTCCTAGTATATTTGGCCGTCTTGGAAGTCGTGGTAAGTGCGGTGCTGGTCTGCGAGAATGAAGGTGCGTAATCCCCAATTTATTATATTAGCAAAACCCTAGTCGACGCCGAAACGAGGTATCCCCACCTCGAAAAACTGGCTTTGGCACTGGTCATAGCTCCACGAAAGCTTAGACCATATTTTCAATGTCACCCCATATCGGTGGTTACGACTTTCCCCCTAAGGAGCATCTTGCATAAACCCGAATTGTTGGGAAGACTGGCGCACGATATAACATATCAGCCGCGAACGGCGATAAAGTCGCAGGTACTCGCCGACTTCGTCGCCGACTTCAGTGCCAAAATATTGTCCGAGGTCGAGCAAGAAGCACTTCGCACCTCCCCTGGGCAACCCGACCTCTGGGTCCTCTACACCAACGACACATCTAATGTGTCGGGATCTGGACTGGGACTCGTACTTGAAGTCCCAATAGGAGAAGTGATTCGCCAATCCATACGGTACCCCGAAATGACTAACAACGAGGGCGAGTATGAGGCCGTAATTGCATGATTGAAACTGGCCCTCAAATATGGTGCACGATGAGTCGTCCTCAGGTGCGACTCACAACTCGTCGTTAACCAAGTTACTGGGACTTTCCAAATCAAGGAGCAAAGGCTAAAGATGTATCGGGCAGAAATTCATAAATTACTGCTAGAATCCGATGAATGCCGACTCGACCAAATACCCCGGGCACAAAACATCGAAGCAGATGGCCTCGCCAAACTGGCAGCTAGGGCTGGGCATATATCGGGTAAAACCGATAACCCGAACCGTTATTTGTTTATTGGGTTATCAGTATCGGGTTATTGGGTTAACGGTTTAGAATTTTTTTACTATTGGGTTATCGGTTCGGGCCTAGGTTTGCCAATTTTGTTAATGGGTTAACCGATAACCCAATAAGAATTGATAAAATTATGACTTTACCCTTAAGTATATACAAATGCTAGGGGCTTCAGTTCACTCTCTCCTATTCTTTCTCAACCCCACTCATTAATTGCTTCATCTTCATTCTTCATAGACCTTACTAGTTACTCCTAGCGCAAGTCTTTAGTATACTATATGTGAATTATTCTCTTTTTTGCTTAACTCCAGTAAATTGTCTTTTCTTTTTTGCTTAACTCTAGATTGATTTATCTTATCGGGTAAACCGATAACCGAACCGATAATGATCGATAACCAATTAACCGATACCCGACAACCGATATCTTATCGGTTCCGTTATCGGTTTATCAAATTTGTAAACCGATAACCGATATGCTAAACCGATAATATTCATAACCGAACCGAACCGACCGATGCCCACCCCTATCGGCAGCAACAACCAAAAATATCACCAGGGAGAATGTGTTCACCCTCCTCCACTCGTCAATAGACCAGATTGAGGAGGGAACACCCCCGCAAGACAAAAAGTAAGCCAAAATGCTTCGAATGCAGGCGGCCAGGTACAACCTCTTAAATCACGACCTTTACAAAAGAACGTTCGACGACCCATTGGCAAAATGCCTAGGGCCAAGTCAAACAAGGCATGTGCTCGAAGAAGTACACGAGGGTCACTGTGGTGCCCATACAAGCAATCGAGCCCTCATTAGATGCCTCATTCGGGCAGGATATTACTGGCCTACTATGAAAAGGGAAGCAGCGGATTACGTCAAAAAATGTGAGCAATGCTAAAAGTACGCACCTATGATTCACCAAGCGGGCGAACTTCTTCACTCCGTCACTTCACCATTGCCGTTCATCAAATGGGGAATGGGCATCGTCGGACCCCTCCCAGCAGGGCGAGGTAAGACACGTTTCCTTTTAGTTTTAACTGACTACTTTTCCAAATGGGTGGAAGCAGGTGCGTTCTCGGGCTATGATAAGGGNAATATCATATGCCGCTTCGGCATCCCCAAAGAAATCAGCTGCGATAATGGACCTCAGTTCACCGGAAAAAAGATGACCGAGTTCTTCGAAAAATGGCGCATCAAGCGAATACTCTCCACGCCATACCATCCCGCTGGCAACGGTCAAGCAGAATCCTCCAACAAAACAATATTGAATATACTAAAGAAAAAGCTCGAGGACGCCAAAGGGCTATGGCCGGAACTGCTACCAGAGGTATTATGGGCCTACTGCTCCACGCCAAAAACCAACACACGCGAAATGCCATATTCATTAGTCTACGGGACTAACGCCGTTATACCCGTTGAGGTCGGAGAACCTAGCCTGAGATACTCCAATGAAAGCGGACCGAAAAAACGACGAGAACAGAAAACAAGACCTCGACGAAGTAGAAGAACGGAGAGACATGGCTCATGTAAGGATGGTAGCCCAAAAACAACAAGCGGAAAGGTACTATAACAAGAAGGCCAGAATACGACCACTCAAAGTCGGGGATTATGTCCTCAAGGCCAAAACACAAGCGACCAAAGACCATAAAGAAGGAAAACTGGGAACCAACTGGGACGGGCCGTACAAAATCACAGCGGCGGCAAGCAAAGGGGCATCCCAACTAGAAACAATGGAAGGAAAACTACTACAAAACAACTGGAATGTCGCCCACCTCGAATACTTCAACTTTTGAAAAACGACGCCAACCAAGTTGTACTCTTTTTCCCTCACCCGGGTTTTGTCCCAATTGGCTTTTCTCGGGGAGGTTTTTAACGAGGCGACGAGGGGGCGTTTCAAAGTTCAAAGTATAATTCATCGCTCCGCCTGCCGACGACATCTCTAGGTCGAACGATGAAGGGACTAGATACAAAGAAACTTCTCCTATATATGTATGAAACAGACATGTACAATACTCCAGTAAATGAAATAAAGCAACATTTTACTCTCCATCTATCTTCTTTTGCAATCTAACATTTGACCTTGCTCGAATTACAACGGGTTAACATTTCGACCAACTCGAAATAACACCCTTACCGCAAAGGCCACCGCCAAATGAAAAGTTCGACCTCGCTCGAATTACAACTGGTTAACATTTCGACCAACTCGAAATAACACCCCTACGGTAAAGGCCACCGCCAAATGAAGTATTCGACCTCGCTCGAATTACGATGGGTTAATATTTCGACCAACTCGAAATAACACCCCTACGGCAAAGGCCACCGCCAAATGAAAAGTTCGACGAAGTATCGAATTACAACGGGTTAACATTTCGACCAACTCAAAAAACACCCCTACGGCAAAGGTCACCGCCAAATGAAATATTCGACCTCGCTCGAATTACGACGGGTTAACATTTCGACCAACTCAAAATAACACCCCTACGGCAAAGGCCACCGCCAAACGAAATATTCGACCTCGCTCGAATTATAACGGGTTAACATTTCGACCAACTCGAAATAACACCCCTACGGCAAAGGCCATCGCCAAATGAAAAGTTCGACCTCGCTCAAATTACGACGGGTTGACATTTCGACCAACTCGAAATAACACCCCTACGGCCAAAGGCCACCACCAAATGAAGAGTTCGACCTCGCTCGAAACATTTAATATTCGACGTCGCACGGATTACGTAACATCCGACGTCGCCCGAATCACTTTATACAACCTTGTTCGAGTTACTAAGTTCCGCGATCATCTACGACAAAACATCACACGAGGCTGAAAAGCCCCCCCCTACAACAAACAAAAATAATAATTCAGAGGTACACAACAAAAAAAGTAATTGTTCCATTAAAACTAATATATTACAAAAAATTTTTATCAAGGGCTCAAGGACGCCCTCACAAAAATAGCAGAGCAAAAATGGATACAACAAAGTCCTACACCACATCATCCCCCGTGGTATACACCTCATTATACCAAGAATTGGAGGCGAGCTTGTCCGCATATCATCAACATCGTCCCCGTCAGGCGTACCGGGGTCGTAACCATAAGCCTCACGAGCTGCACGTGCTTTAACACGCACATCCCGAAGTTCTGCCTCGAAAACCTTCCCATCGGCATGCAGGGACTTGTACACGTCAAGTTGAGCCTCGACGTGGACCCACATCTCATATAACTCCTGCGGCACGACGGGATCAGCCGAAGCATGAGACGTAGAGGGTTGCCGTTGTCGTCCCACTTCCTCCACCTTCAAAATCAGTAACTTGTTCGTTCAATACGGACAACTCCGTCTCCAGATCTTGGATACATTCCTCAAACCTCGCTACTTTGAGCGCGGACGTCTCCATCTCACTATCCCGTTCAGATCTACAAACGCGTAGGGCATCTTCCAAAGCCACTACCTCAGAAATAGCAGTCGCCCTGCCCCTTTCAGCACGAGCCAATCGATCAGCCTTAACACTCACCTCGCCCCTCAGATCGATAACTTCCGCCTCCCTTCGATCAAGCTCAGTAGTTAGGGTGGCCATCCGCGCTTGAAGGTCCGCGTTCTCGATCATCACCCCCTTGCTCACCTCAAACTCGTCCTCCTTGGCCTTAAGAGTCGCCTCAAGTTCGCTACATCGGGCAATGGCCTTCATCAGCTCTTCGTCCCGCTCTTTCAGCTCTTCAACTTTTTGTGCCAACTCTTCCTCCTTCTGCTTAAGCCCGTCACGGAATAGCTGAAAATTGCTATCCCGAGTGAAGACATCGGCCAATGCACGATGCTTCGTGCGGTACTCCTTGTATTTAGAGGCCACTTTTCCAAAAATGGCCGTCCTCCACTTATCCCTCCGATCGCGCTCGATCTTCATGATGAGAGTCTAACATGCAAAGGAAAGAATGCCGTCTTAAGTGGTTTATGTATGCAAAACAAATTCAAAAACAAAAAAAAAGAGAGAAAAGCACTTACCGCAAAGCCATGCCGGAAATGCTCCGCAATAGCTCTACATCACTCACCGCCTTAAGCACCGCGCTCTCGGAAGCAGCGCACAAAGGGGAAAACGCCGATGTTGCCTGCTCGTAATTCGCCAACAAGTCGTAATCCAAAGGGATGACTATGTGTCGGTCAGGACCCTCCGCCCTCACTTCCACGCGAGTATGTCGCTCCAAGAAAGCTCGTACATCTTCGGGGTCGACGTCCGAACCTGAACCGTCGTCCTCGGCATGCACAACTCCACCTCCCCCGACAGCATACGACGCACCACCCTCGACAGATCGTGCAGATCCCCCGCCTTGATATACTCCTTCGGCCCTAGGGGACCTCCCCTCCAAAATGGCTTCCGCCATAAAAATGGCACCTGTGCCTGACCCAGGCAAAGACGCCGCTCCCGAAGCATCAATTATGTTCTTTTCAAGATCGATGGCGACAGCCTTCCCAAGCTCCACCCTCATCCTTTTCCTCGATGGTGATTCATCCCCGTTGAAGGGCTCATCCACGAGGTGGTAGATAGGTTGAGAAGATATCTCATCCCGTACAATGACGTCATAAGAAGAATCTCTTGCCGGTACAGTTTGAGCACGATCCCCTCGGACGGACTCAACTAAGGTAAATTGCATTCCCGCCGACGTGACGGCCTGGCAGAATATCGGGACTGGAGCCTTCTTCTTGGAAGCCCTACGACCTATCACCACGAAGAGGTCGTATCAATAAATGACAGTGAACAGTCAAAGGCCAGAGCAAAAGGAACACTTACCAGATAGAACTTTCGGCCCAAAGCATTTGAGAAAGGAGAGCCAATCTCGAGTCCCCGCCATATGAGGTAGCACGCGAGCTACCAATCTTTGATACCGACGACGGAAAAAGGTGCACGTCTCTTAGCTGCACAGAAAAGTCACAGGTAAATAAAAATTAGAAAGAATGAAAGTAAACAACAGGCGTATACTACCAACACCTACGGTTATGATTCCACTCCTCTGGAAATCCAGCGGGGTCCGACACCAGATGTTCCGTTTTGATGAAGAAATATTTGTGCCAAAACTTGCGGCTCGCCCGGTCGTCCATTCCGACCACCAACCCTCTGGTCCCACGATGCCGCAGGTGTATCATGGTGCCCCTATGAAAACTCGGGGAAAATAAATGTAAAAGGTGGTGAATGCCAACCTCACACCCAACCAACTCCGCATACTTCGTCAGCACTGGAAAGATTTTATACGTATACGGAGATAACTGCGCCGGGCACAATTCATAGAACTGACATAACTCCTCCTCCAACGGAAGAAGAGGGAGGGTATGATCGAAGGCAAAAGGATACACGTAGAAAGCACAATATCCCGGTCTGTGGTCCTCCATGAGGTCCCTCCTAGCCGGAACCATCTCGACATGAGGAGGAATATGGTACGTAGATCGGAGTTCATTTATGTAAGCTGGCCCGGTTTCGAAGACCACCGAACGGGGGAAGGGGCAGGTTCCTTGTGGAAATCATTCCTGGACATAGGGTTTCTTGGTGGTATCTCCTCTACGGTGGGGAAACTATCCCCCCCTCAACCGCTATATCCTATCCACTGGAAGGAGGGGCCATGGATGACGGAGTGGCGTCAGAAACTTCATCGTGCGCTTAGTGTATTCTGGGCATCTTGGTAATAGAGGTGTGTTGGTAAACATAAAATAAGGAACAGTGGCTGAACGGAAAAGATGAGAAGCAGAACCACGGAAACTGAGCTAAAGAATTGATAGTGAAAATGTGTACACGAGAAAATGGCTAAAAGTTTCCGAAGAAACAAAACCTTCACCTATTTATAGGGTTGGATGGCGCGAGGATCGAAGCAGAAGACTACTAATGGCGCTAAAACCAAAGCGACAAGCGATCAGACGCTGTCTCGGGAAGGTGCGTAATGATGACGCATGTGGGAGTGACGTCACATCCTGATAATTACATCGATCAGGGTTTCGTGGACATGTCAATCTCTCGGCCTTGGCCAAACCGGCACAATTCAACAGCCAAATTCTGTAACGGAAACGGATGATATCCGCTCATCAAGGACGTGCAGGGCCACGACCTCAACAAGTGGAGGGACTAACTGTATAGGTCCAAATTTGGCAACCACAACAACGTATAAGCGAAACTTGAGACGGGTTTCGGCAGTTTAAACCTAGAAAGAGACAGAAAGAATATGCTTTTGGAATGTTCTTTATGTTGTACTTTTTAGGGTTTTTTGGAAAATGTCCCTTATAAATAGGAGGAGATAGTAAACAAGAGTTTCTCTCTGCCATTTTTCAAGAGAACACATTGTAGAAAGAAAAAAGGAGTATACGAAGGAATTATCTTATTCACTTTACTGAAGCACATGTTGTTTAACTCTCATTCATAAGTATCAAGATCCCACATTTATATTGGCTGCAGATATCTTCTCATCATCAAAAAATGAAGACACCCATGTATCTCACACACATGTATACATGGTTATACATGTGATACATAATTGATACATGTATGATACATATGTGATGAACAAATGATACACATATTATCTTTTTCCATGTTCATCTTCTATTTCGAATTTTCAATTCAAACCACCCTAAAACTCCACAAAATCATCCCAAAACTAAGATTCAAACTCCTTAAGATTTACACAATCTATTCCAACAACATCCATTCAGAAAAAAAAAGCAAAAATTTGACCTTTTTTGGCTACAAATAGCTAATTGACTAATATTGGTAGCATTTGGCTAATATTGATAATATTTTATGAATTGGCCAATTTTTTTACTAATTTGCTTAGGGCAGACGTAACTGGTTCCCTTAATAAGGCCTCAAGAGAAAGGGGAGAAATTGGAGAGAATGCACACATGAATTGGGCCTCAAAAGAAACTGGTCGGAATGCACAATAATCATCAGATGACTAATTTTGTGATCATTCTATAACTGTTAGCTCAATGGGCTAAATTTTGCCTTAAAAAATAGTTTCAGGAATTTTTATTTCAAGAAACTAAATCGGAGGGACCTTTTTAGAATCACCGTGAAATTTATTATCCCGTTAATTTTTTTGGTAAAATAGCCTCACTGTCAGAATTTTGAAGTTGCTGCCAAGATTTTTCTTTATAAAAAATTCCGACGATTGCCATATTTTATGAGAATCCTGGTGATTACCAACTGAAATATTTTCCCGATTGTCATATTTTTGAAAATCCTAGATCACCATATAAAATATTTTTGTCGTTTGCCATACTTTTGTGGCGAATCCTTACCATATCAAAAATTGGGGCGATTAATAGGAGTGCTTCTCAAAATTTTGGCAAAGGCTATCTTCCCAAAACTTTTCTTAGTGGAGTCAAAAAATTAATAATGGAACTGAAATATCCTATTTCTGTCATTCTCCTTTTTTATTTTTCAAATAAGTTTAGCACATTGAGGTAACGACGATCGAAAAAACCAACCCTAATAAGAGTAGAGCCGAAGAGTATTCCTCATTAAAAATAGTTTCTTAGGGAAAACACTTCAAACTATCTAGTTTAATAAAGGGCAAAATACATGAGTTCCCCCTTTTATATATTCGAATAACTCGGTTGAATACTAAAACTTTATAGGTATTCTTTTTTTTGGTTAAAGTAAAAAATTTATTCAACCAAAATTGTATATTTACAGCCACTAGTTCCATTTGGACTCAAGAACTAGTCATCTCTTTCTCTTTCTATCTAAGAGTTTTAACTTTGCATTTACAATCATAAGCTATCTACTCTTATCTAGGAAAACTATTTAAACTATCTAGTGTCTTCTTCCATTTGCTATAACTCTGTCCTCTTATGTGCAGTTGGAGGCTGATTTCTTTAATTCTCTGTTGACTCTCTCTCTTTTCATTTTGAAATCTTCTAGTATTCCTTTCACTCCATACATGGTAAACTATTGCAGCAAATAGCCATGCTAGTACTTGGCCTTTAGCTCTGCTTCCTCTACACTTTTTTGCCATCCAGCATACTTCATCATTCCATGTTTTAGGAGTTCTGTTTTCATTCATCCACCTCAATAAAGAACTCCAGATATCTCTTGCATATTTACATTCAAAGAATAAGTGAGCTAGTGATTCTGTAGTTCCTTTGGAGCATAAAACACAATCTTTTGGAATATTTATTCCCCATCTCTCTAGTCCGTCCACAGTTGCAAGCCTTTGTCTTATGGCTAGCCATAGAATGAATTGATGTCTAGGAATTTGCCTTGCCTCCATGGTAAGATTTTTCCAGTGAACTTTTTGATATTGTGGCTAAAAGGATAAATAAGCTGCCTTGATGCTGAACTTATCACCCTTGCTGCACTTTCCCAGTTCCACCTTGTAGTTCCTGTTGCCAAACCAATTTCTTGCATCAAATATTTTCCTCACAAGCCAGCAAGCTTGTGTAGGTATTTTCATGGATTCTATCTCCTTGTTCTTTATGTAATAGCCATGTATCCATTGCACCCATAGTGATTCCTTCCTTGTAGATACTGCCCATAAGAGCTTGCATATGGCTGCTCTGTTCCACAAAGTATAGTCTATCAACTTTAGACCCCCAACTGATCTTGGCATACACAATGATTCCCAAGAGACTAGAGCTTTCCTTGATGCTTGACAGCTTCCAGTCCATAGAAAGGTCCTGCATATACTTGTGATGAGTTGAATAACCTTCTTGGGAAAGACAAAAATCTGAGCCCAGTATGTTTGCGTCTCAAAGAGAACACTTTTGATCAGCTGCACCCTTCCACTATAGGATAGAAATTTAGTAGTCCAGCATCTGATTCTTGATATCATCTTTTCCATAATTGGCATACATTGTTGTACAGTAATCTTCTTGGAATAAAGTGGAACCCCCAGGTATTTGAATGGCAGTTCTCCTGGTGCAAACTGCATCTCGTTCAAAATCTGTTGTTCAGTTCCTGAGAGATTCTAGCAATGTACAGAGAACTCTTGTCCAAGTTTGCTTTCAGCCCAGACACATCAGAGAAATGATTAAAAGCTTGGATCATTAGTCAGATTGAAATTCTTTCAGCCCTGCAGCACATGAGTAAATCATCAGCAAAGCATATGTGTACCAGCTTCATCCTACTGCATCTAGGGTGATAATTGAAGTCTGGATTATGTTGTAACTGTTTGAGGGATCTGTTTAGGTACTCCATAATCAGCACAAACAGGTACGGGGACGTCGGATCACCCTGTCTCAATCCCTTCCTTGCCACAAACTTTGGTGTAATCCCTCCATTTATCAATATAGCATAGCTTATAGTAGTCACACATTCCATAATCCACCCAATAAAGTTCCCAGGAAACCCAAACTCTAGTAGAATAGTTCTCAGGAATTCCCATTCAACTGAGTCATAAGCCTTTCTGATGTCAACTTTTACCATGCACCTAGGAGAAACTCCCTTCTGCATATAACCTTTCACTAGCTCATGTGCAATGATTACATTATCTAAGATACTCCTTCCTGCTATAAATGCTGAATGTGAATGTCCAACAATTGTGTCTGCTACTAGTTTGATTCTATCAGTAAGGATTCTTGCTATCAACTTATACATAGTTGTACAACAAGCTATGGGTCTGTACTCCTTCACATATGTGGGATTAGCTACCTTTGGTACTAGAGTGAGTGTGGTGCAGTTTGCTTCCTTTAACATTTTCCCAGTTTCAAAAAACTGAACAACAACTTTACTCACCTCCTCTCCTATGACATACCAATATTCTTTGAAGAATTCTGCATTGAACCCATCCACCCCTGGAGCCTTGTCATTTGGTATCTCTCTTAATGCCTGTAAGATATCCTCTTTTGTGACTGGTTGAATCAGTAGCAATTGTTGGTCTCTCTGTAAACAAGGACCATCTTTAGCAATGTGAGTATCTACACAAGGTAGTTCTTGTGCTTTATTTCCTATCAAACCTTGATAGAACCCTATAAATTCCTGCTGGACCTGCTTTGGGTCAGTTAACTGCATTCCATGTTCATTACAGATAGTAGTAATATTATTCCTAGCCTGTCTTGCTTTGAGTTGGGCATGAAAAAACTTGGAATTTAAATCTACCTGTTTAATCCATACAGCTCTAGACTTTTGTCTAAGGACCCTTTCCTGGATAGTAGCCCATTTCTCTAGCTCAAGTAGTATCTCTTTCTCTTCAGTGATCAATTGAGCACTAAACAGGTCAGTTGTCAAAGCATCTTGTGTTTCTTTCAGTTTTGCGTGCAAATCCTCCAGCTTTTGATCTAGCTTGTTCATCTCTTTATTCATCTGTTTAACAGCTTGTTCTACTTGTTTTAATTTCCTGCATACTCCATACATAGCATAGCCATCAACTTGGGTCTTCCATATAGCCTCTACCATTTCCTTGACTGACTGTTGCTTCAGCAAGACATTGAGTAATCTGAATGGTTTTGGCAGCTTATGTCTAACAATGGTAGTAGTTAACAGTATAGGGGAGTGGTCTGAGCAACCAGGGTGTAAGTAATGTGCTTTTATACTGCTATACAAGCTAAACCATTGAGCATTGCCAAATGCCCAATCTATTAAACTGTAAATTCTGTCTCCAGGATCCCTCTTGTTACACCAGGAATACTGCCATCCCTTCCTTTTGAGCTACCCTGGTCCCACTTCATCTATACAGTCTAGAAAGTCCTGTGTTTCATTCTGTTGGACTGGTGCTCCATTGATCCTATCCGCAACAGATAATATTGTATTGAAATCCCCAAGGATGGTCCAAGGGTCTAGCATCATATGGTTAATTGCTTTTAACTGCCTCCAAATTTCCTTCCTCCCTTCAATAGTTTTGTAGCCATACACAAGTGTGACATAGCATTCAAATAGAGATCCTTTATCCTTTACTTTGCAGTGAACAATTTGAGGCCCTGAACTTTGTATATCAACCTCCACCAGCTGTGGTTTCCAACATACCCAAATTCTACCATTTTAACAACTTGTATAATCACTGTAAATCTGCCAGTCTGCCCCTATTTTCTTTTTTATTTTCTCTGCTCTACTAGCCTTTGCCTTTGTTTCTAGGCAGCCCAATAGAGCTACTTTATTGGTTAGCCGAAAGGATTTAAACTCCTTCTGCTTATAGGGCTTGTTCAGCCCTCTATTATTCCATGATCCAAAGATCATGGGGGGTGTTTAGTCAGATTAGTTCCCCTTACCACATTGCTAGTGGTAACCTCCGTATGAATTCTCAATGCACTGAACTGATTCCTTCTGAGCATCAATTCCAATTCATCAATCTTTTGATTCTTGGCTGTTGTAGCTGGCATTATTTCCTTTCCCCTGTCTACTTGTTTATGCTGCCGTTGTCCATCCTCTTTGGTTGATTGCTCATTGTGCTCATTATGAGCAGTCTGTTTTGTCTGTTTCTCCTTATTCTGATCTTCATTCATAGTAACAGTCTTGGCTATCCACTCCTTCTTCTTTGGTTTCTTTCTAATGTCCTGTCTAGGTTCCTTGTATTCTGCTGGCTTTGTGCAATCTCCTGTGTTATGCCCAACTTTCAAACAGTCCTGAAGAACAGTGCCTTCCACTCATACTCAATATTTTGTGAGTAATGTGTTCCATCAGGTAACTCAAGAGAAATCGACTCAGGTAGAGGCTGTGATATCAGTATCCTTGCATATGCAATCCTTTGCTCTTAGGCTGTTAATTTATCTGTGCAAATAGGCTTTCCCATACAGCTAGCTATTCTCCCCAAATTACCAGGAGCCCAAAACTAGATTGGTAAATTTGGAAACATCACCCATATCGGAACAAGTTGGGTAGGATCCTTACTCATTTGGAACTCTGGACCCCCCTGCTTTAGGATAAGTGGTGTATAGTTGAAAGTATAAAAACCTTGCTTTAGAATTGCTTCCTTGTCCTCCTTATTATCAAATCTAAAAATGAAATACCCATTGTAATGAAGGAAAACCTGTGGTGTACTAACAGAATTCCATACTCCATAAACAAATTTGAGCATTTTTTTGAAAGTAGGATTTACACCAATTACATACCCAATTAAAGCTCGACTCCATTTCTGGTTTTGCTTAGCTATTTCCCGGGGGTTTAGCTTTACTATTTTGATTCCATCCTTCATCACCAGTGGATAGTAATTTAGCTTAAGCCCCATGTTTTGCTCTCTATTACCTTTGACGACTTCAGCCATTGTAGGCTTAGTTCCACTAGATGTTGCAGAGAATGTCAGTTTCCTCGCTCAGTTCATAGCTCCTGCATCAATTTCCGGCGGGTCTCTGTAGTTTCCAGTGGCGGTCCTGCTTGTAGCACTGTGGGAGCACTCCCCATTCCTGGGAGCCAGTGACCAAATTGAATCGGTGCTAAGACATGGGGAACCCCCGACTCAGGTGTTATTTGTCTAGTTTCTGGTACCGCCTTTTTTGGCGAGACCGACACCGGAGCTAGTTTATGACGATCCGACCCGTCGTTACGTGAGTTACCGATCCATTTCCCCTATTTTCTGCTTCTTTATGCTTCATTATCCGTGTCTTGGGTGATCGAGTTGGTTTGGAGAAGTTTTGGTAAGAAATGAGACACTTAGTCTCTTTAAGGAAGGCTTAGTTTGGAAAAGTCAACCGGATGTTGACTTATGTGTTAGAGGGCTCGGATATGATTTCTGGTGATTCGGTTAGCTTCGGGGGATGATTTGTGACTTAGGAGTGTGATCGGAAGTGTTTTTGGAGGTCCGATGTAGAATTAGGCTTGAATTGGCGAAGTTAGTATTTTGGCGAATTCTGGTTGATAGGTGAGATTTTGATTCGAGGGTCGGAATGGAATTCCGAGAGTTGCTGTAACTTCGTTAGGTGATTTGGGATGTGTGTACAAAATTTCAATCTATTTGGAGATGATTTGGGTAGGTTTTTGATCGAATGCGTATTTCGGAAGTTTTTAAAGAACTTAGGCTTGAATTCGATGTGAAATGATGGTTTTAGTGTTGTTTGAGGTGTTTTAATGATTGGAATAAGTTCAAATGATGTTATAGGGGGTGTTGGTATTTTTGGTTGAGGTCCCGGGGGCCTCGGGGTGATTTCGGATGGTTAACGGGATGTTTTGGCTTTGGAAATCTAAGAAATTGCAGCTGCTTCTGGTATTTTCGCTTCTGCGGAATTGGGACCACAAAAGGGGTACCGCAGAAGCGAGGGGAGAGCCGCAGAAGCGGTAGGGACCGCAGGTGCGGAATTGGTGACCGCATCTGCGGAGTCGCAGATGCGTCAATATGACCGCAGATGCGTATTTTGGATATTTATGGGATCCGCAAATGCGGAGCTTGGTCCGCAGAAGTGGAAGCCGTAGATGTGGGAATTCGACCGCAGAAGCGTCGTGTTGACCGCAAAAGCGGGAGTCGCAGAAGCGACATTATGAACGCAGATGCGGTAATGTCTGGGCAGAGCCATTTAATTCCATCTTCGCGAATTTTTGAAGGGTTTCATATTTTTAACTCGGACTTGGAGGATTGTGGGCGATTTGAAGAGGGATTTCAAGGGGTGTTGATAAGGTATGGATTCTTGGACTTAAAACACGATTTTATGGTGTAAATACATTGATTAGAGCTGAAAACTCAAGTAAGTAATGGGCAAAAATGGTAGTTTAGGGCTTGAAATTTAAGAGAGCGAAAATTGGGATTTGTGGGGTCATTTGGACTCCGATTTTGGTAATCTTTATATGTATAGACTCATGGCGAGATAAGGAACCCGTTGATGTAAAATTTCTGATTTTCGAGAAGTGGGCCCGGGGCTCGGGTTTTGCTAATTTTGAGATTTTTGATTTTTTCGATTGTTTTCGATTGGGTATTGTTTCATGGGCATATTGGGACGTATTCGTTGTGGTTTTGGTCAGATTCGACGCGCGAGGAGGTCGATTTGAGAGGCAAGGGCATAGCGAGCTAGGATTCTGGCCGGCTTGAGGTAAGTAATAGATGTAAATGTTGTCCTGAGGGTTTGAAACCCCGGATTTGCACATCGTAGTGCTATATTGAGGTGACTTGCACGCCGGATAGCGAGCATGGGGTAGAGCACTTGTTATCATTATAATTTGAGCTGATTACTATATTTGGGCCTCGTGCCAACAAATTGAATCCTTAAGGGATTGCTATTACTGGTTTCTTACCCTTTTTACATATAATTGAACTCAGTCCTAGTATTTAATACTGTTTTGCAAACTCAGCCACTTTTTCTCAAACTTGAAACTTAAATAATATTTCTAATGAATTTTGGGCTGAATACTCATATATTTTTGTGCCTGAAGGGCTTATGTGATTCTGGATTGAGTATGGGATCGGGCTGCGTGCCGCAACGATATTATATTGGTACTGATATGAGGCCAAGGGCCTAATTGATGCCACGAGATGGCTTTATTTTGCGCTTGGGCCGTAAGGGGCCCCTCCCGGAGTCTACACACCCCAGTGAGCGCCGTCGACGATAAATAAAGGGAGCGGGCTGCACGCCGCAGCGGGTACTAGAGAGTACCGGACTATGTGTTGCATTTCATATTTGACTGTTATTTACTTACTTATCTGTTGCAGGATTTTCCTTAATTGTTTTCATTGGTTTACGGACTTTATATTACTTGGTTTAAATTGCCGCATTTATAGATTGCTTTGTGCCTATTCAGGATTTCTTATTCTCATCCTTTATTTATGTTTATTACTCACTGGGTCGGAGTACTCACACTACTCCCTGCATCTTTCGTGCAGATCCAGGTACATCTGAGGCTGAGTGAGGACTTCTCTGCCGAGTAGCATATCCGAGAGTATCAAGGTAGCTGCATGACGTCCGCAGTCCTGATCTTCCCTTCTATCTTATTGTTTTATTTCCGCATTTCTCTAGAACGATATGTAGCAGGTTGATACTCATGTATTAGAGGCTCAGACTTGTGACACCGGATTCTTCGGGCTGTGTAGTAGTATTGTTATTTGGGATTCCGCATGTTTTAATTCTATTTAAGAGTTTCAGTATTATGACTTAGTGATTTATCTGTGTTAATTAATTCATGAACTGTATAAAAATAGTTAAGGGTGTAAAATTGGTCGGGCTTGCCTAGCAGTGTGTTGGGCGCCATCACGACCGGGTTGGGGTCGTGACAAGTTGGTATCAGAGCCTATGTTACTTGTTCTCGTGAGTTATGAGCCGGTTTAGTAGAGTCTCGTGGATCGGTACGGAGACGTCTGTACTTATCCTCGAGAGGCTGCAGAACCTTTAGGAAATGCTTCATATTCTTGAAACTCTTGTCGTGCGGCTTTTTTGAACTATGAACTAAATCTTTATTATTTCTACTCTCTCACAGATGGTGAGAACACGAGCTACTGAACGTGACGGATGACCACCAGTGCCACCTACTGAGGCCGCCAGAGGCCGTGGACGCGATCGTGGTCGTGGCAGGGGTAGAGTAGCCGGGGCAGTACTTGCTAATCCGACAATTGCCCCAGCTCAGGATCAGGCTCCAGTTGTGGACACACCAGCAGCACCTGTTCAGGCACCAGCAGTGCCTATCGTGATTCCGGGTCTTCAGGAGGCCTTGGCTCAGATCTTATCAGTTTGCACTAGCCTGTCTCAGGCAGTTTCAGCCACCACAGCAGCAGCGGCAGCTACTTCATAGGCTTGGGGAGGCAATTAGACTCCCGCTGCTCGCACACCTGAGCAGGTAGTGCAGGGACTACAGACACCAGAGGCACTTCCAGCTCAGCAGGTTGCACCAGCTCAGGGCTTCGTGGTTCCAGATATGCCAGACGATGAGCAGCATCATCTCGAGAGGTTCGGTAGGCTCCAGCCTCTGACATTCAGTGGTGCTGAGGTCGAGGATGCCCAGGGTTTTCTTGATAGGTGTCAGCGTATGCTCCGTACGGCGGGGATCCTTGAGTCGAGTGGTGTGGCATTTACCACCTTTCAGTTTACCGGGGCTGCTCTTACTTGGTGGGAGGACTTTGAGAGGCGTAGGCCTGTCGGTGCAGCACCCCTTTCTTGGCAGCAGTTCTCCGCTCTTTTCCTGGAGAAGTATGTACCTCAGTCCCGCAGAGAGGAGCTGCGTAGGTAGTTTGAGTGGTTGACACAGGGGGATATGACCGTGACTCAGTACGAGATGAGGTTTTCGCAGTTGGCCCATCATGCTATTTGGATGGTTCCGTCAGATTGTGAGGGGATCAGGAGATTTGTGGATGGACTTAACTACCATCTCCGTATTTTGATGACTAGAGAGAGAGTATTGGGTGCTACGTTTGAGGAGGTGGTGAATATCTCTCGTGAGATCGAGTCAGTTCGCCGTAGAGAGCGAGAGGAGAGGGAGGTCAAGAGGCCTCATGGATCGGGCAGTTACAGTGGTGCTCCCTCGAGGGGCCAGTTCCAGCATGGTAGAGGTCGTTCTTTCAGGCCTGCTCAATCGGCCCATCTAGAGTATCGTGGGGATCTTCAGGCCGTGGTCATAATGGGCCCCAGCAGGGTCAGACTTCACTCAGCGCCCTCCTAGCTCAGAGTTCATCTCATGCCCCATCAGTTCAGGGTTCTTCTGCGCCGAGGGCATCTGCTAGTCACTCCGGTGCGAGGGGTTCCCTTCAGTCCCCATCTCCAGTACCGGGCAGCTGTTATGAGTGCGGAGAGTTTGGTCACATGAGGAGGCAGTGCCCTCGCCTTCATGGCAGACAGCATCAACAGAGGGGTCAGCCCTCGACTTCTGCTCCAGTTACTTCATCACCCACCCAGTTAGCTAAGGGTGGAGATCAGGAAGCTAGGGGTCATCCTAGAGGTGGAGGTCGATCAGGCGGTGGCCAGGCTCATTTTTATGCTATGCCGGGCAGGACAGATGCCATTGCCTCAGATGCTGTCATTACAGGTATTGTTTCAGTCTGCCATAGAGACGCCTCAACATTATTTGATCTCGGTTCCACCTATTCTTATGTGTCTTCATATTTTGCTCGTTATTTGGGTATGCCCCGGGAGTCTCTTTCTTTACCTGTTCATGTGTCTACCCCGGTGGGCGATACTGTTGTGGACCGTGTGTACCGGTCATGTGTTGTGATTATTGGGGGTCTGGAGACCCGAGTTGATCTATTATTGTTGAGCATGGTGGACCTTGACGTTATTCTAGGCGTGGATTGGTTATCTCCGTGTCACGCTATTCTAGAATGTCATGCTAAGATAGTCACTTTGGCTATGTCGGGTGTACCGCGGATCGAGTGGCATGGTGTGAGTGATTATGTTCCTAGTAGAGTTATTTCCTTCGTGAAGGCCCAGCGTATGGTTGGGAAGGGTTGTTTTCCTATTTGGCATTTGTGAGGGTTGTTGGAGCTGCGACTCCTAGCATTGATTCTGTTCCAGTTGTGAGGGATTTCCCGATGTATTTCCTGCAGACCTGCCGGGCATGCCGCCGGACAGGGATATTGATTTTGGTATTGACCTGGTGCCGGGCACTCAGCCCATCTCTATTCCGCCATATCGTACGGCACCAGCGGAGTTGAAGGAATTGAAGGAGCATCTTCAGGAGCTCCTAGATAAGGGGTTCATTCGGCCTAGTGTGTCCCTTGGGGTGCGCCAGTCCTGTTTGTGAAGAAGAAGGATGGAACAATGAGAATGTGTATCGATTATAGGCAATTGAACAGTCCTGGGATTGATTGGAGGTGAGTCCTATGATCTAAAAACATGATTTAATTGTAGAATCAACCTAGAAAATTCATGAAAACTTAGCAAAAAGGGGAAGAACTAGGGCTTGGAATTTGATATTTCAAATTGGGTTTTGATGGCTCATTTGAGCTCGGATTTGGGAGTTTTTGGTATGTATGGACTCGTGGCGAGATAAGGAACCCGTTGATGTAAAATTTTCTGATTTTCGAGAAGTGGGCCCGGGGCTCGGGTTTTGCTAATTTCGAGATTTTTGCTATTTTTCGATTGTTTTCAATTGGGTATTGTTCCATTGGCATATTGTGACGTATTCGTTGTGGTTTTGGTCAGATTCGACGCGCGAGGAGGTAGATTTGAGAGGCAAGGGCATAGCGAGCTAGGATTTTGGCCGGCTTGAAGTGAGTAATAGATGTAAATGATGTCCTGAGGGTTTGAAACCCCGGGTTTGCACATCGTAGTGCTATATTGAGGTGACTTGCACGCCGGATAGCGAGCGTGGGGTAGAGCACCGTTGGGGATTTTGACTTGATCCGTCCCGGTAGATAAATTTACTGTGTATTTGACTGAATTTCACTTGTTATCATTATAAGTTGAGCTGATTGCTATATTTGGGCTTCGTGCCAACTGATTGAATCCTTCAGGGATTGTTATTACTGGTTTCTTACCATTGTAACATACTATTGAACTCAGTCCTAGTAATTAATCCTATTTTACAAACTCAGCCACCTTTTCTCAAACTTGAAACTTAATTAATATTTTTAATGAAGTTTGGGCTGAATATTTCTATATTATTGTGCCCGAGGGGCTTATGTGATTTTGGACTGAGTATGGGATCGGGCTCTGCGCCGCAGCGGAATTTATTGATATTGATATGAGGCCGAGGGCCTAGTTGATGCCACGAGATGGCTTATTATTGCGCTTGGACCGTAAGGGGCCCCTCCCGGAGTCTGCACACCCGCAGTGAGCGCCGTCCATGATAAATAAATGGAGCGGGTTGCACGCCGCAGCGGGTACTAGGGAGTACCGGACTATGTGTTGCATTTCATATTTGACTGTCATTTTCTTACTTATCTGTTGTAGTATTCCCATAATTGTTTTATTGGTTTACTGACTTTATACTACTTGGTTTGAATTGCTGTATTTATAGAATTACTTTGTGCCTATTCAGGATTTCTTATTCTCAGCCTTTATTTATGTTTATTACTCACTGGGTCGGAGTACTCACATTACTCCCTGCACCTTGCGTGCAGATCCAGGTACATCTGAGATTGAGTGAGGACTTCACTGCCGAGTAGCATATCCGGGAGTATCAAGGTAGCTGCATGACGTCCGCAGTCCTGTTCCCTTCTATCTTATTGCTTTATTTCCGCATTTCTTTACAACGATATGTAGTAGGTTGATACTCATGTATTAGAGGCTCAAACTCGTGACACCGGATTCTTCGGGCTGTGTAGTAGTATTGATATTTGGGATTTCCCCATGTTTTAACTCTATTTCAGAATTTCAGTATTATGACTTAGTAATTTATCTGTGTTAATTAATTCATGAACTGGATAAAAATGGTTAAGGTTATTAAATTGGTCGTGCTTGCCTAGCAGTGTGTTGGGCGCCATCACAACCGGGGTTGGGGTCGTGACACTCTTAATAGGTTTATTCTAAATAAAAAAATTACAAAAAAATTCACATACTTACAGTACAAATTTTATTTCTATTTGTAAAGAGAAGAAGAAAATTACCAAAAAAAATAATATATTTGGTTTCATTTAATTAGAATTTTAATAAGTAAATTATGGTATCTTTTCTTAGTATTATTTAAAGTAAGTACATGTAAATATTTAATTTTTCTATACTGTAAGAAATGTTAATCTTCTTATTATAATTTAATTTATCTTTTAAAATAAAAGACAAAAAAATTAATTAAAAAAAAGTTACGTTAAAAGCTCAAAAATCTCATTTAACTAAACAAAACCTCCCAATTCCCCACTCCCCCATTTCACTCACGATCTTACACACACACACGATCTTGCACACACACACACGATTTTGCACAGACACACACGCGACATTATACACACACATCTCTATATATAATGAAAAGACTTCACAAAAGAAAGAGGGGGGATCGGAAAAAAAACCATCAGAACTAAAAATAGCCATTGTTATTTTATAGTCAAGATTCATTTGGAAAACAGGAGTTTATGTTATTTTAGTTTGAAGATGGAGTTCGAGATTTCGTTCGCGGTTCCAGTGTTGAACTAGTTGCTGTCATTTATTGGGCCGAGTTTTGGAGTCGGAATTTGTAATTGATTCTTCGCAATTTCTGCTATTAAAGAGACCTCGCTTAACAAGTTCATCTTTACTTTTCCTATGTTTGCTTAATCTTGCTTGAAATGGATCGGGTTAACAGTGAGCCGCTATTAGTTTTCTTGGTACTAGGTATAGAATTTAATAATTTTTCCCTTGACTTCACCGTGTTTTCAATAATAAATAAGGTTATCAACAATTTAGAAGGATTTTAATAGATAATTGAGATTAAAAAGGAAAAATGCTTACTGTTATCTAGTGATCCATTGTTTTGCTAAAGGATCCTTACGGAGGCCGTTTTTCATGCTTGAAGAAAAGCTAAAGAAGGCAAAGTTTTTCTTTGCCATAAATTCAATACCTGTAGATATAATATTAAGATACTTTCTTTACATTTTGTTATCGTACTTGAGAATTGAGATAGTAATGCACTTCTGGTAATGCAAGGCCTTCACAGATAACTTTAAGCTAATTTAGGAAAATAAACAATTCATAAACTGATTAGTATGCCTTATTCACGCATAATTGAATCGATCATCGTGATTATGTATACGTTCGCGTGATATAATTATGATTTTCCATAATTAAAATTGAAGTACGCGTTCGCGCTATTTTGGACAAACAATCTTTAAAAAAAAGTGTTGTGAATTGTGTACATGTACGCGTGATATAATTCTTGACACGCCAAACAAAACGAGTAAACGTACGCGTAACTCGTTTCAAGATAATCCCATAATGTCATAATCAAGTAATTTAAAAGCGGTAAAAGGTAAAACGCACATAGGTTTTAAAATGCGTAATTAAAAAAAATGATTAAGCCATGTATGATTAAAGCGATCGTGCTAAAACCACGGAATTCGGGAACGCCTAACACCTTCTCCCGGGTTAACAGAAATCCTAACCCGGTCTTCTGATTTTCGCAGACTTTAAACGGAGTCAAACTTCCTCGATTTGGGATTTAAAATAAACCGGTGACTTGGGACACCATATAATTATCCCAAGTGATGACTCCGAATAAAATAAATAATCTCATTTCGACTATGTCACTTAAATTGGAAAGACTCTCTATCCCCGTCGGGAAAAAGGAGGTGTGACAGCTCTGGTGACTCTACTGGGGATCATAACCCAGAACTTCTGTTTAGGGTTTAGAATTCGAGCTTGTAATGTGATCTATATATACTTAGCTTTATTAATTTGATGTTATTATTGTGCTTTTGGGCCTAATGTCTTATTTACAACTTTGATATTATTTGAATTGTATTAAACTGTCTTCGTACGCCTCCCTTCTGAGTCTTCTGAATTTATGGTGCACACGTGCGCGTGGCCCACTTTTCTGTTAGAAGTCATACCAATTAGAACGAGGCTGGGTCAAGTAACTAGGCCGGGTAGACTTTCGTGCTCCCGGTACGTTCCCCACCTCGGCTCGAGCTGTCC
Organism: Nicotiana attenuata; assembly: GCF_001879085.1. Lineage (NCBI taxonomy): Eukaryota > Viridiplantae > Streptophyta > Magnoliopsida > Solanales > Solanaceae > Nicotiana > Nicotiana attenuata. Next base: position 90,793 of record NW_017672717.1, on the reverse strand, counting down.
GCTTGGGTAAGCCAGGTCTAAAATACTCCCCATAGGATTTAAACCTAGAATGACATAGCCTCATGCAGGATCCCTAGTAGGGACGTTTATTTTCATCATGTGCATTCGACTTTGGGGACTCAACACAGGGGTTGGGTCCGTCTAGGACAGGTGTAACCGAAAATTGCAAGACCATCCTGATGCATCTAATGTGCTACTTGTGCGTTATGTTTGATTCGGCTTGTGCATGTTGACCGGTTTCTAAAAAATATATATAAAAATAAAAATAAAAATTTAAAAATTGAGGGAAAACCAGAAGGGAGAAAATAGGAGAGAAAATTTATCCTGTTTTTAAAAAATCTTGGTATTTACCCCAAAAGATTATCAAAATAAGCCTGATTTTTCAAAAAGCGTCATCTTATTCCTGAAACATTACGAACTACGCGGGTCTGATTCTCACCGGATGTGAGATACGTAGGCAACCTTCATCAGGTCCAGCCCCCGATTTTCAAAAATCCAAAAAAATATTCTTCTTTAATTCCTTCTTTAGAAGTCTTTCTTTAAGACGTCAAATTAAAAAATCCAAAAATATTTCCACCTTCTTTAGAAGTCTTTCTCCCAAAAATTCAAACAAAAAAAAAGAAAATCAAAATCCAAAAAAATTTCTTTCTATCGAAAATTACCAAAAATGAAAATCCAAAAATATTTTTCTTTCTTTTTAAAAGTCTTTCTTTAAAAAAATTTAAATTAAAATGAGAGATAGAGAATTCAAAGTTCAAAAATATTTTCCTTGTTAGGAGCTTTTACGATTAGATTTTTTTATTATTTAAAATAAGTAAAAAAAAGAGTTAGTTTATTTATTTTATTCTTGATATCCCCGAACTTCGCAAGATCTGATTCATGTCTTCACACGATACGTAGGCAACCCACATCAGGTTTGATCGAATAATTTTGAAAAAAAAAAAAGAGAAAAAAAAAAAAAGAAAAAAAAAGTGGTTAAAGAAAAAAGAAAAAAAAGAATTAAAAAAAAGAGAGAGTATTTATTCTAACATGCTTGTGGTTTTTCAAATAAAAGCTAGTTAAAGGTGGTCGATTTGTTGGTTTGCAATGACGAGTCACGCAAACAATCCAAGATCCCTCGGAAGTAAAAGCATCTTCTCAACAAATGGAACAAGCACCACTATTGTTGATCCAAGGTCACGAAAAGGCAAGTAAGCAAATTGGCGGTGAAAAAAACATGAAGACAAATGTGGGATTGACTTTACCAGATTTGAGCAATAGGACATGGCCTGCTCGAGATGATTTAATGATGAGGAATGTGATCCAGTATTGAAAGCGATAGTAGCCATTGGCACGGCAGAAGAGAAACAAAAATAAACGGGCGCCAACTCAGAAATTTTCCCTATCGAACAGGAGTCTCGGTAGCCGGTCTTGCTATCTTTTCTACCTTTCGAGTTATTTCAGTGTGTCATCTGAATGTTTTTACTTTACTGTCTTACATTCTGATGTAAACCATTCTATATTTTTTTTTTTGAAAAAATTCAAATAAATGAAATCAATATTTCATCATTCATGAATGTCTCTTTTTTTAATCTTGTCACCTTTCTTATTCTCTTTTCAGTTCTGTAAATGCAGATTTTAATAACATGACGTGCGTGCGGACTTCATGCCCAGATCCTAAAATGTTGTTAGACTTCGAAATAATGAACCAAGAAGCATAATGTGTTCAAGATAAGGCTTGTAAGAAAATAAACAAAGGATTGAAACGAAAATGAGATTCCCTCTCTTCGGATCATTGATGAAGTCGAGATCGCTGATGAAGATTGAGTCAAGACCCGATTGAAACATTGTCTTTGATTGATAGAAAGTGATTGGTCGGAGGCTACCATGGGCAGTTGTACAACAAAGAATGGCCCATGCTTACAACAAAAAGTACGTCCCAAGAAATTTGAAGTGAGACAACTCGTCCTGAGACATATTCTCCCGCACCATGAAGAAGCTAAGGAAAAATTTGCTCCAAATTGCAAAGGTCCATACATTGTAACAAGAGTATTGCCAAATGGAGTGTTGTATTTGGGAGACATTGAAGGAAATGTCCCCGAGATAACAATCAACGTAGATGCAGTCAAAAGTTACAATAATTAACTCATTACTTGGTGTTAACATTTTTTGATTGTCATGACGGAGGCTTTCTTTCTCGATACCCAAACACCATTAACCCTTTTGCAAACCCTTTGAGTCGGTTCCTACTCTTTGATTACCCTCTTTGGAATCGGGAAGTTATTATTAAAAAATGACAAAGAAAAGAAAAAAAAAAGAAAAAAACAAAACAAAACAAAAACCAAAAAAATAAAAATAAAGAAAAAGAAAGCAAAAATGAAAAAAAAAATTCCCTGAACTACGTTCGACTTGATTCCGAAAGGATACGTAGGCAGCCTCTCTCTAAGGTTCAGTCACACCAAAATAAAAATCCAAATTTCCCGAAAAGTAAAACTAGGCCAGATATTACAATGGTTCGGCGATGGTTTCTCTGAAAGGTTCCAAAGTTGTAATTCAATCCAAATTCGTTTTACCCATATCCTTTCAAGTCCTTCCGGTCAATCGGCGAGAATGTTCAAGAATTGGAGGATACGTTACTTGGATCGGATGCAACCAAATAAGAGAAATAAAATGAGAGAGTCCTGTTGGTGAAAACCCTCATGGGAACTGTAGGGCGGTGGTGAGTAGAGAAAATAAAAATGAGAGAGTCTTATTAGTGAAAATCCGCAAAGGGCACTATAAGACGATGGCAAGAAGAGAAATGAGGGAGATCAGAGTAAGCCTGATTCTGAAACATAAGCCTGTTTGACCCAAAAAGATTATCAAAATAAGCCTGATTTTTCAAAAAGTGTCATCCTATTCCTGAAACATTACGAACTACGCGGTCTGATTCTCACCGGATGTGAGATACATTGGCAACCTTCATCAGGTCCGGCCCACAATTTTCAAAAATCCAAAAAATATTCTTCTTTAATTCCTTCTTTAGAAGTCTTTCTTTAAGAAGTCAAATTCAAAAATCCAAAAATATTTCCACCTTCTTTAGAAGTCTTTCTCCCAAAAATTAAAAAAAAAATCGAAATCCAAAAAATATTTCTTTCTATCGAAAATTACCAAAAATGAAAATCCAAAATATTTTTCTTTCTTTTTAAAAGTCTTTCTTTCAGAAATTTTAAATAAAAAAAGAGATAGAGAATTCAAAGTCCAAAAAAATTTTCCTTGTTAGGAGCTTTTACGATTAGATTTTTTCTATTTAAAAAATAAGTAAAAAAAAGAGTTAGTTTATTTATTTTATTTTTGATCTCCCCGAACTATGCAAGATCTGATTCATGTCTCCACATGATACGTAGGCAACCCACATCAGGTTCGATCGAATAATTTTGAAAAAAAACAAAAAAAAAAAGTGGTTAAAGAAAATAAGAAAAAAAAAGAGAGTATTTATTCTAACATGCTTGTTGTTTTTGAAATAACAGCTAGTTAAAGGTGGTCGATTTGTTGGTTTGCAATGGCGAGTCACGCAAACAATCCAAGATCCCTCGGAAGTAAAAGCATCTTCTCAACAAATGGAACAAGCACCACTATTGTTGATCCAAGGTCACGAAAAAGGCAAGTAAGCAAATTGGCGGTGAAAAAAAAATGAAGACAAATGTGGGATTGACTTTACCAGATTTGAGCAATAGGACATGGCCTGCTCGAGATGATTTAATGATGAGGAATGTGATTCAGTATTGAAAGCCATAGTAGCCATTGCCGCGACAGAAGAGAAACCTAAAACGGTCGCCAAGCCATGAAAAGTTCTCCGTCAGATGGGAATCTCGGTAGTCGGTTTGCTGTCATTTCTGCGTCCGAATTGTTTCAGGGTGTAATCCAGATGTTTTACTTTATTGTCTTACTTTCTAAATAAACCCTTCTATCTTAAAATGCAAAGAAATGAAATCAATATTTCATCATCATGAATGTTTCTTTTCTTAATCTTGTCCCTTTCTTATTTTTTTCCAGTTGTGTTAATGCAGATTTTAATAACATGACATGCTTGCGGACTTCATGCCTAGATCCTAAAATGCTGTTAAACTTTGAAATAATGAACCAAGAAGCATAATTTGCTGAAGATGAGGCTTGCAAGAAAATAAACAAAAATTGAAACGAAAATGAGATTCCCTCTCTTCGGATCATTGTGGAAGTCGAGATTGATGATGAAGATTGAGTCAAGACCCGATTGAAATATTGTCTTTGATTGATGGAAAGTGATTAGCCGGAGTCTGTCATGGGCAGTTGTACAACAAAGAATGGCTCATGCTTACAACAAGAAAGTACATCCCAAGAAATTTGAAGTGGGGCAACTTGTCCTGAGACACATTCTCCTGCACCATGAAGAAGCTAAGGAAAAATTTGCTCCAAATTGCAAAGGTCCATTGTATTTGGGAGACATCAAAGGAAATGTCCCCGAGACAATAGTCAATATAGATGCAGTCAAAAGTTATTATGTCTCGTTACTTGGTGTTAACATTCTCTGATTGGCATGACGGAGGTTTTCTTTCTCGCTACCCAAACACCATTAACCCTTTTGCAAACCCTTTGAGTCGGTTCTTTCTCTTTGATTACCCTCTTTGGAATCCAGAAGTTATTATTACAAAATGACAAAGAAAAGAAAGAAAAAAATCAAAAAAAAAAGAAAAGAAAAAAAAAAGAAAAAGAAAACAAAAGAAAACAAAAATGAAAACAAAACAAAATAGAAAAACAAAAGAAAATCAAAAACAAAGTTCCCTGAACTACGTTCGACTTGATTCCGAAAGGATACATAGGCAGCCTCTCTCTGAGGTTCTGTCACACCAAAATAAAAATCCAAATTCCTCAAAAAGTGAAACTGGGGCAGATATTATAATGTTTCGGCAATGGTTTTGCCTCAAAGGTTCCAAAATTGTAATTCAGTCCAAATTCTTTTTACCAAAATCCTTTTAAGTCCTTCCGATCAATCAGCGAGAATGTTAAAAGAATTAGAGGATACAATCGTTTGGATCTGATACAACCAAAATGAGAGAGTCTTATTGGTGAAAACCCTCGCAGGCACCTTAAGGCGATGGCAAGCAGAGAAATTGAAATGAGAGTCTTGTTAGTGAAAACTCGCAAAGAACGCTACAAGGAGATAGTGAGAAGAGAAACGAGAGAGGTTCGCTGGTGAAAACCCGCAAAGGGCGCTATTAATCAAAAAGAGGATCCTCACGACCGTTCGACATCAACAGAACCCTAGCAAGGTTTCTTGGTTTGAAAGCATGAGTTGTGATGAATTTCTGAGAGTTGGACGGTTTACACAGATTAGGCATCCAGTCCAAGATGCATGTCATGTTCATTGAAGTCTGCATGTACTCCAAATAAAAACCTTCTTTCCTTTCCCCAAAAGGGATACCTCTCGTCTAAGTTCATTTGTCCATTATATTGTTTGTTTTTCTATGAATCCCTTTCGGTCTAATTCTGTGCTGAAACTAAGACAAAGAAAGGATGGCAAGATTGATTTGCTGGGATTTTATTTGACATGAGCCAATGTTCAAGAAGGCACCCAGCCTCGGCAAGGTCATCAAGTCGACCCCGATGCTTTGAAATTGAAACTTTGGAAGAAGAAAATCAAATGGAAGCGCCAGCAAAGGCGAAATAAAGCTGAAAGGTTAAGCCCACGTGACTAATAGTCATTGGAAAAGTTTGAAAACCCAAAAGTAACTCAATGCTCTGAAATTGAAGAATTTGGAAGAAAGAAGTTGAAAAGGGGTAAGTACCGTCATGGTAAAGTTTGGAAAAGCTAAAGGTTCTCCAGGGTCAGAAATGCGATTGGTATCAAGAAATAATTAGTTGCAGTTGAAATCATTAAAGAAGATGAACTGGGATCAAGAGATTGAGATAATCAAGGCCATAAATCGACCACCATTTTAAAACTAACGAATCTTTCTTTGTTTAGAACAGGAACAGAACAATTTTAGGAAACAGTTCGTGGAAAGGCGAACACCACCAAGTGAAGTTCTCAAATCCATTATTTCCTTCCAATATGCATGTAATCATATTATTTTTAGTTTCATTATAGGGAATCAATACCATATCTTCAAAATACAGGATACTACATCCCCTGGCTGCATTACTTTCTGCCTACGTAGGGTACGGCATTCCCTAGTAGAATCTTAGAGAGAAAAGATCCTTATTTTATTGCAAAGATAGGGTACGACATTTCCTAGTAGCATCCCAGAGTGCCAAGAGCCTCACCTTATTGCCAACACAGGGTACTACATACCCTAGTTGCACTTCTTATTGCTAACATAGGGTACGACATTCCCTAGTAGCATCTCAGAGGTCCTTGAGCCTTATTTTATTGCCAACATAGGGTACGACATTCCCTAGTAGCATTTCAGAGCGCCACAAGCCTCATTTGATTGCCAACATAGGGCACGACATTCACCTCATTTTATTGCCAACATAGGGAACGACATTCCCTAGTAGCATTTCACAGCGCCACACGCCTCATTTTATTGCCAACATAGGGTACGACATTCCCTAGTAGCATCCTAGAGTGTCGCAAGCCTCATTTTATAGCCAACATAGGGTACGGCATTCCCTAGTAGCCTCCCAGAGTGCCAAGAGCCTCATCTTATTGCCAACACAGGGTACTATATCCCCAGGTTGCATTTTTCTGCGAACATAGGGTATGACATTCCCTAATAGCATCCTGTCACACCTCCTTTTTACACACCTACCCCGAAGGATAATGTATAAGGGAGTTTTTTCATTTAAAGTGACATTATTCGAAATGGGATTATTTATTTATTTTATAGAGTCGCCACTTGGGATAGGATTGGCTTTTGGTGTCCCAAGTCATCGGTTTAACTTGAATCCCAAATCGAGGAAAATTTCGACTTCCCAATTGGAGTCTGCGAACCAGAAATTCTGAATAAGGAATTCTGTTGACCCGAGGGAAGGTGTTAGGCACCCCCGGATCCCGTGGTTCTAGTACGGTCGCTTAAATTATTATAATTGGCTAAAAATCTGATTTTAATACATGTTTTAACTTATGTGCTTTTTAAATTTAAAACCGCTTTTATTATTTTTTTTTAAGGAGAATTGCAACGTCGTGAAAACGCGTCTCGAACCACGTCACATAAATGCACCCGCGGTTTTTGACACATTTCAACTTCGTTGAGATTTGGATTTGGGTCACATAAATGTGCACCCGAATTTAGGAAAGTAATTTTATTAAATACGCGCCTAAAGCAACTACGCGCATTATTATCTTTGTGAGAAGCCATGAAAATTTGCTAAATGGCACGCCTCGAATTCTAAGGTTAAGTCAAAACTAATTAAAACAAGGGCCACGCAATTGTCATTTTTATTTGGCATGGCGCACTTCAATTCTAATTTCAAAGAATTGTACCCAACTAAAACAAATTGTGGATGCTTATTAATTATTCAACTACGTTTGAGATGGAATACCAACTTCATCAATTCTCAAGGGAAATACCATTACCCATGAATCGAGCCTAATTGGTGTATAAGATTTCAACTGGATTGAAGTGGCTACTGCTCCTTTGTTTCTAAACCCAAAATCCTATTTAAAAGTGTTCGGCATCACATTCCGATATTCCATACAATTGACATCACTTTGCTATTTTTCAGAAGATGATTAAGGCCATTCCATGTGTGACTACAAATCTATTAAAAAAAAAAACAAAAATAAATTATGTCTCAAATACTAACCCCATATATTTATTCACTTAAAACTATTTGATGGATCTGTGAAGCAAAGAGATGATATTCATTTAATAGAAGAGGTCAAACATGTGATTCTAAGGTAAACAAACTATTCCCATTAAAGTGAAACCTCAAAGTTTAATCTAAAGGAGGAAATGTCACAACCTAAGTCTACAATCACATCAATGTTAAACTGTTCTATGGGCATATATTAGAAAAGTTCATCAGAACACAAACAGTGCAGGTAATAGAAAGAAGAAAGAGAATAGACCTCAATGAGCAAATTTCTTTCAATATCTGAATTTGATTACAGCTAAGCTTTGGCAAATTCTCTCAGCAACCGTAGGACAGCAACCAAAGCAACGGGGACCGCGAACTGTTGCCGGAAATTGATTGACACCAACAAAACCTCCAACGACACCGCAAACTCAAACCGAACACAAATTGCACATCAAACTTCCATCAAATTTCATTTTTGGAACGAGAATACGAAATCAAAGTGAAGAAACAGAGATCTGCTTTTAGATTATTTTTTTTTTCGAAATTAAGCTATGTCTAAAAATCTGAAAATGAAAATGAAAACTGAGGGAGAATTTTTCTTTGTAAACTCTAGCTTCTTTCCCCACTTCTCTCTCAAAAGTTCTGTCTGTACGTGTGCGTGTGATGTTGCCGATTTTAGGTGGTGTGAGGCTGTGGTGAAAAAGCAGTAGCTGGTTTGTTTGCTTTGTGGTCCAGGGTTCTTTGGTTGTCCGCTGAAGAAGATGAAGATGAGGGGTTTTTATGTTCTCTGTTAAGAAGCCATGGAAGATGGCTTATCTGAAGAAGATGAGTCCATCGGATGGGGGGGGGGGGGGGTTGTCTGTATGTTCTCTGCGGCGCTGCTTCCTCTCCTAGGCGTTATTCTCTTTTTTTTGTGTTTGTGGTATAGGTAGTATTATATAGGGTAGGGATTAGGTTAAGGTGATGGGCCTAGGAACTATGGGCTAGGTATTTTGGGCAAAGACTAAAAAATGGATTATAAGATTTATAAAAACGGGATAAACCAACCTAAAACTAATTCTTTCTTCTAAAATTATGTACAATTATAATATAAAAATATAAGATTAATTTTAATTAATTGAACTAAACTATAAAACATAAAACTACTTTTTTTTTGTGTTTTCAAGATTATAAAAATAAAGATAGGTACTATTTTGGTAATTTTTTTTTTAAGATTAAAAATGACTATAAAATATTAATAAACCTATTTTTTGTAATTTTTTATTTTCTTGTAATAAAATAAAGTAAAATAGTAAAAATTAGTTGAAATGGCGATATTAGACCTAAACTAAATATTTACATGCTAAAATGGGTAAAATTTCGGGGAGGGTCAAAAATCACATGTCAACACATCCTAGAGTGCCAAGAGCCTTGTCTTATTGCCAACACAGGGTACTACATCCCCTGGCTACATTATTTTCTGCCAACATAGGGTATGACATCCTCTAGTAGCATTTTAGAGTGCCACGAGCGTCATTTTATTGCAAACATAGGGTACGACATTCCCTAGTAGCATCCCGAGTGCCGTGAGCCTCACCTTGTTGCAACCACAGGGTACTGCATCCCCTAGTTGCATTACTTTCTGCCAACATAGGGTACGACATTCCCTAGTAGCATTTCAGAGCGTCACGAGCCTCATTTTATTGCAAACATAGGGTACAACATTCCCTAGTAGCATCCCAGAGTGCCAAGAGCCTCGCCTTATTGCCAATACAGAGTACTATATTCCCTAGTTGCATTTCTTGTTGCAAACATAGGGTATAATATTCCCTAGTAGCATTCTAGAGTGCCACGAGCTTCGTCTTATTGCCAACACAGGGTACTACATCCCCTAGCTGCATTATTTTCTGTCAGCATAGGGTATGACATCCCCTAGTAGCATTTCAGAGTGCCACGAGCCTCATTTTATTGCAAACATAGGGTACGACATTCCCTTGTAGCATCCCGAGTGCCATGAGCCTCACCTTATTGTCAACACAGGGTACTACATTCCCTGGTTGCCTTCTTTCTTGTTAACATAGGGTACAACATCCCTATTATTCAAAAAAAAAAAAAGAATAAACTCATGTCTTTCTCAATTCTTTATCCTGCAATATCAAAAATAGTTTAATGTAATTTCAATAACTCACAAAAATTTCCTAGTGCAAACTTGGGCAGAAAATTTTTGTTCGTTTTGTTTGCTTCTGATGGCTTGCAGGTTTTTCTGCAAAGTGCGGATTGGATGTGCAAGAATAAGATTCCAGCTCTCGCCAGAGAAAGTGGAACATTTGATCTCAATACCAGCCGAACCAGCTTTGACATAATGCATGCAGAGACATAGGATTTCAAGATCCATCTCCTTATCACCTAAGCAAGAAACAGGCCCTGTGAGAATATTTCATAGTCTGTTGCATCGAGAGCATCTGTTTAAGTCTAAAGTCAATGGGGGAAGCAAGCAAAGAATCAAGACAAGACTCCAGATGGCATTTAGATAGGAATTTTGTAACTCTTATAGTAGGAACCGCGGATCGGAACCTCGACGGAACCTCAATGGACTCTCCATCTAAGCATACCCTATTACTCTTCTTCTACTTGGACTACACGTGACCTGATTCCCTTATAACCCAGGATATGTAGGCTGCCTAAAACCAAGGCTCGGTCGCATCTTTTCCTTTTATCTTCATTTCCTTTTCAAATATAGCGAGGTCAAAAATTAGTCACCTTGTTCATTTTCTTTGCCTGAAAACTCTTTATGTTTCCAAGCAAAGAGGGGCATGCTGTGAACAACTAATTTTTTACCACACCCAAATTATATATTATTTTTAGTGTAAATATTCTTTTTAGGTCTAATATTAATATTTTAAACTCTTATCTTACTCTTAATAGGTTTTATTCGATTAAAATTTATAAAAATATTCACATTCTTAGAATACATGTTTTATTTTTATTTATAAAAAAAATACACAAATACACACACACACACACACACACACACACACACACACACACACACACACACACACACACANAATAATTTTGAATAAATTTTATATTAATTTTAAAAATTCATTTAATATATATATATATATATAAAATTATTAATTTAAAATCTAATAATTTAAAAAGGCTGGAATTCATAACCATAAGTTAAAAAGTAGGGGCTGATTCAGTTCAATAGCTACGGGTTCCCGTGAACTCAGTAGCTTTTGTCTAGAACCTGTATTTGTATTGAAAAATTCATTAAATATATAAAAATATTTAGCTTGGAACCCAATCCGTTCATCAAGTTAATATTGTATATTAGCTTAGATTTTTGTAGGAACCCATAAACCTAAAATTCTGGATCCGTCTATGATAAAAAAGGGGATTGAAGAAGAGCACCAAAAGGGTGGGAATCCTTTATCGGAGATTGTGAGGTGAAGACAATCCAGACAAGATTTAAGACTAATTTAACATGAGAAATGAGTATATACAAGAAGTTGTTTCTTCAAAGTATTGGTTTTATGGCAAAATGTTAAAGGCTAGTTTTGTAGGGAGAATCCTGACATGTGTTTGGCAGACACATGCTCATGTCGAACTTTCCTAATTTAACTTAATTATATTAATCACTATATATACCCTCTTTACATTATGTTAAGTCTTGTCCACTAGTAAGTTAATGTCACGTAATATGCCAAGTAGTAATGCTACAGTTTGGGGTTCCAATTCATGTTATCTAACCTGTGTTCGAAAATAATTTCTGCAAAAATAAAATAAAACAGAAGCAGAAATAGAATAAATAAAAGTTTTGAGCCTAAAAGAAAACTGTATTTCCTTAAGGAATTTAATCCCCTCACTGTTGCTTAAGGTTATGTTGGGATATATACTATTAATCATAAATTTTGGTTTGGATATAGTATTTATTATGGAGCAATTGCTTATTCAATTTTAATAAAATTTTAAATAGATCATATATTCGTCTGTGTCCTTTACTTATATAGTAGATGATTTAGTGTATAGAGTTTAGCTTATACACGGAAGATTAAATCATTGGTTCTTATAAGTGTAAAGATCATGTTCACAATCTAATGATGGAATTGGACAAACCATCAGGAATGATTGTAGCACAAGATTAAAGATAATTTATCTTGATTATGGGAATGGTTTAATTCCACCTTCTTGTGCTAGTATATTTTGTATGTATTGAACGGACCAAGTAGAGATAAGTATTTTATACTGACTTAATAAAATAAACTCTCTAGCCATTAAATGTACTTATACTCTTAATCTTGATATAATTGTTATTAGTTGTGTATATTATTATTGTTTTGATTTATTAAAAGGCGAGATTCTTTCGTGGGTCAATATGCCTGGTAAATTGGACAATAATAATAGACATTGGCAAAGTAATAGTTAGTTGATGGAATCCATGTCTCGGTCTAGAGATTGATGATACACCTTTATGAAAGCTTATAAGTTTTCATGTGTAAACCCTGCAGGATCCGTCACATGAAATAAGTTAAGCGAAAGTCTAAAGGAAATAATCAATGAATTAAATTGTCAATAATTTAATTTATTTGATTAGTATCTGAAGCTTAACATGGGGAGTTAAATAAGATTTAATGGAAGAATATCGAAATTGAACTGAGGAGTGCAGTTACGAATTTTTAGTGGAATAATTTGTAACTTATTATGGTAGTATTAATTGAGATATTTCGAATTAAGTCCATAATAGGAAGCCTCGTTAATTAAATACTGCGGTCCCTGCTGTGCCCGAATAATTAGGAATTAAATGGAATTCTATTTCTTGGTGGAAAAGGAAGACCCAACAGGTTTAGGAAAAGGGTTTCAAACCCTAAAACCTGTGGCTATATAAAGAGGTCTTATTCCATAAGGAGGCAAGGTTTTTACTACATGCTTTTCCTAGGAGAAATTCTCCCACACGAATTTTGCTAATTCCAGGCATTATTCGGGTCACACAGCAGAAGACTGTGGAACTGGAGGATGATCTCGTGAACGGTTTCGCTCTTGCTTGGAGACTTCTCGCGATCGCGGTCACGCTTCAAGAGATAAGTATCGATTTTATGTTCGATTAAAATCTGTGATTATGTGTTGTCTATATTACATGCAAGTGAGCTATTTGTTTCCGCTGTTTATACCTGTTTTCCATCAATTGGTATCAGAGCCTACTTGTATCTAAGTAGATGACATGCACAGAATGTTCATATATGTGTGTATGTTGATTGTTGATATATATGAAGTTTATGTTTTTTCGGAATCCGTTTTTCGTATGAAAAGCATGATTATGATTATTTGTTCTTAATGCGATTGTGGGATTTTCGACCCATTATTTCGCTATCTGAAAGTCTTATTAAATAATCATATGATAAGAGTGGCCGTGGGGTTTACTGGTTTTGTTGGTGTAAAGACAAATATTTTTTTTTCTTTCACCAATTGGGTTTTGAGATTTAACCCAAAGATTGTTTTTGAAAATAAAAGGGATGTTCGCTGGGATTATATTCAGTGACGGCGGTAGTACTGTGTTGAATTATCAAAGATTTAACTTAACTTTTTCTTAATTGGATTTAAAGTTTTTATAAAGAAAAGGGTAACCGTGAAGGTCACTTGGGTGGTATATTTGCAGCGGACACGTGATGGATGTTTTCTTTTTAGTTGTGTAAAGATTATTTGTTATGGGTTATCATTATTTTTGTTTATGTTATACTCAATTTCAAGAGGCACACGCGCCTTGCTTGATTGTTATGGCCAGAACCAATCTTAATTAATTATGAAGGATGGTGGCAGCAGAAACATTATTTGCTTCTGTAGGAGTATTGATCGATTGCCAAGCTTTGGCATTATAAACAAAGAATAATTAAGATGGTGTGCAACTTAGCATGAAATGGCGGTCGCAGCCACTGTTCCATCATGCATTACAAAACTTTTGGTTTTTTCTCTTGTTGACAGAAGATTGCATGTGCCAGCCTTATATTATTTCACATTAACATGTACATATTAAGATTTTTATGATTAATAAATGGTTATCACTGAAGTGATTTATTTATTTGAGTCATTGAAAATTCTTAATAACTTTATACATGTGAGATGGTATCACACATGGATTAAGAATTTTTTTATTAAGAAATAGGTACTACCTAAGTAGTATATTTAGTTGAAATCATTGAAAATTCTTAATAGCTTATACATGTGTGATTATGTAAATTCATGGATTGAGCATTATGATTAATAAATAGGATCCACCAGAATAGTCTATTTATTTGAGTAATCTGCTTGATGTACCATGTAAAAATTATTCTTGATAAATCTATACTAGTAGTGGAGGTTTGAACTAGCAAAGAGATTTATCTCTGGGACTAGTAACACCAACACAATCCATGAGAAGAGATATTGGATTTTTCGTCGAACAGAAGAAAATATAATATCTTAGGTTCTTGTGTGTTCTGTAAAAGGATAATTTATTGCAAAAAGAGGTCTTATGTATCCTAGAAATAGGAAGAACATAACATATTCCTATGTGCTCATGGAATAATTATAAGGATAATAGAAAGCATGATAGTATTTATTTAATCTATGACAATGCCTAAAACGGTTATTCTCCGAATTTTGTTATAGATTTGGAGGTCATGTTTTTGACGAACTCCAATTAGCCTGAAATTTGGTAGGTCAATCGGAAACGACTTGGCGAGAAACACTCTCTGCTATGCAGTGAATCACGTTATTTTTGGGTGTTTTGAGGTCCTATAGATGGGGTTTTAAGCAGTTTATTGGATTAAATAAGCTTTAAATATGAAAAACTATATATCAGTTTTATTTGTGTTAAATCTGGAACATGATTACACATGATGATTTAATTTAATATGATATATGAAAAGAATGTAAATCACATTGGTTTAATCTTAAATTCGCATAAAAAGACTTATTCGAATTTGGTATAGTTTTGGTGATCATCATCTCCAATTGACTTGAAATTCGATGGGTTCATCGGAAATAACCTGATAAGAAATACTCATTTCTATGGAGATAATTATGTCGTATTTCGGCAGTTCAGGGTTATTTAGATGGGTTTTTTTTGGTAGCTTGCAGGATTAAAATGTGATTTAGATATGAAAAGTCATTCCTTTTATGTCAGTTTTATTTTATTAAATCTGGAACATGATGACGCATGTTTATTTTACATGAACTGATACATGGTTGGAATGTATGCCATGTTTTAAATTCCTGAAAATGCTTAAATGATAGCTTTTCAAATTTGGGTGTTATTTTGAAAATCATGACTTTTATGATCTCCAATTGACCTGAAATTTGGTAGGTCTATCGGAAAACCCCGGTAAATAATACTTGTTGTATGCAATGAATAACATTAATTTAGTATTTCATGACTGTCTACATGGGTTTTTTGAGCATTTTGTCAATTTTGGAACTTAATCCTTAGAGAAATTTCATGGTTGTGATCAAGTGGTGATAGCAATTAACACTTATGGTCTCCACTATTTATTTATAGAAAGATAATAAATTTATGCGTCGACTTTAGGTCTTCCTCCATATCGGATAAATTTATTATGAACTTACAGAATTTAATTACTAGTAGTTGATAACATGTATTGACTCTCCATCTGAGTTCACACGTTGAATCAATTTTGTAATTATAATGCAACCATGATTAAGTGGTGATAGAAATATATTTCTATGATCTTCCACTATTAATTTCAAGTGAGTATAAATTTACGCGTCGACTTTAGGTCTTCCTCCACATCGGATAAATTTATTGTAACCTCACTAGGTGAATTGATATCATGTACTTACTCTCCATTTGAGTATACATGTTGGATCAATGGAACTAGAGCTATTAGTTATGATATATACAATTGACTAAAAATAACAGTTGCTCTCCATTTGAGTTGGTTGTGTTTCTTTTTTGGATTGTATAATTCTTGCATTATATAATATACTTTGCATGAATGGCTCTTTTCTCATCGAAAATTTGCTACTCAAGATGCATGTATGTATATATATTGAATGCAGTCTGAATTTTATTATTCAGTGTTAATTGACTTATTACGATCTATTTAATGTTGTATATCTCAACTCCACAATGACTTCATGTAGTTTGTCGTATCACTAATAAAAAAAAAAATTTTGGTTGTTATAAGACGTTAATTTGATGGATGCATTGTATGTACCATTTGCTATAAGGAATTTAATTCCGGTTTTTTAGCAAAATAAGAGATGTATATTTAATTTATTTTAGAATAATGATTGTGCTATTGAGCTTCATAAATATTCTATTTCTTGTGGTACATAGATGTATAACCTTGTTATTGTTAATGTCGATCTCCTGAACTGAATAATATTAGTCTACCTTATAAGAGAAAATGTTCTTTAAAGTTTGAGTGAAACTTATTTGTGCACTTCTGTCTAAGTCATATTAATATGGATATGATTTCAAGTTGGTCAAGGATGAACCTTAAGGTTCATTAAAAGTAGAGGCACTACCAACTTGTGGATCTTGTTTAGAAGGAATTATGACTAAGAGACACTTCTGCTCTAAAGGAAAGAGAGCTGGTGATAAGTTAGAACTAATCTATTTTCGATTGTGCTACCTAATGAATATATAGGAAAGAGGTGATTTTGAGTAATTTTATGACCTTCATAAATGATTATTCAAACTATGAATATATTTATTTGATGCACCGTAAGTCTGAATGCTTTGAATAATTTCAGGATTTTAAGGCTTGATACGGAGAAGCACCATAAAAATATATTTACGATCTGATCGTAGGTGGCTAACACTTCTCTACAAAGTTCATTAGTTAATTATCAAAATAGAAGATTAATATATCTCAATTGTCTACATCGGATACTCCATAATAGAGTGGTGTAGTAGAGAGAAGAAATATGACTCTTATGGAGATGTTTAGATTAATGGTGAGTTATTCAGATTTATTTCTTTTTTCGTTATGGATATGCCGTAGAAACTGCGATTACATTCTGATTTTAGTTCTTTCTAAATTAGTATCTTGAACCCCATAGAATTGTGGACTTAACGTATGTCTGGTCTGCGGAGAGTTCGGATATGGAATTGTCCAATATATATACTGAATGAGAAAACAGATAAGATAAAATTAAGGATGAATGTTTGCGCATATATTGGATATCCAAGGGAACAAAAGGAGGTTTATTTTGTTTTCCTAAATAAAAGAAGGTAATTGTTAGCACAAATACCGGTTCGCTATAATAGGATTATTTAATAAACTATGTTCCTAGAAGTAAATGTGACGACCCGACCCATCGTCACGTGAGTTACCGCCCCATTTTCCCCATTTCCTGCTTCTTTATGCTTCATTATAAGAGTCTTGTGTGAACGAGTTGATTTGAATTGGTTTTAGAAGGAAATGAGACACTTAGTCTCTTTAAGGAAGGTTTGTTTTGGAAAAGTCAACCGGATGTTGACTTATGAGTTAGAGGGCTCGGATATGATTTCCGATGGTTCGAGGTTAGCTTCGGGGGATGATTTGTGACTTAGGAGTGTCATCGGAAGTGTTTTTGGAGGTCCGGTGTAGAATTAGGCTTGAACTGGCGAAGTTAGTATTTTGGCGATTTCCGATTGATAGGTGGGATTTTGATCTGAGGGTCGGAATGGAATTCCGAGAGTTGCAGTAGCTCCGTTAGGTGATTTGGGATGTGTGTGCAAAATTTCAGACTATTTGGAGGTGATTTGGTTAGGTTTTTGATCGAATGCGTATTTCGGAAGTTTTTAAAGAACTTAGGCTTGAATTCGATGAGAAATGATGGTTTTTGTGTTGTTTGAGGTGTTTTTATGACTGGAACAAGTTTGAATAATGTTATAGGAGGTGTTGGTGCTTTTGATTGAAGTCCCGGGGGCCTCGGGGTGACTTCGGATGGTTAACGGGAAGTTTTGGTTTGTGAACTTAAGATTTTTGCAGCTGCTTCTGTTATTTTCGCTTCTGCGGAAATGGGACCGCAGAAGCGGCAGGTATCGTAGGTGCGGAGTGGCTGACCGCATCTGCGGAATCGCAGATGCGACGAAGTGACCGCAGATGCGGAATTTGGAGAATTAAGGGGGGAAACTGCAAACGCGGAGTTTTGTCCGCAGAAGCGGAAGGCACAAGTGCGGAAATTCAACCGCAGAAGCGGAGATATCCACAGAAGCGGTGCATTGACCGTAGAAGCGGGAGTCGCAGATGCGGCTAAGGAGCCGCAGATGCGGAAATGACTGGTCAGTGCTATTTAATTTCTCCTGCGCGAAATTTTAAAGGGTTTCATATTTTTCACTTCGGACTTGGAGAATTTGGGCGAATTGGAAGAGAGAAATCAAGGGACTTCTTTGAGGTAAGGATTTCTGAGTCTAAAACACAATTCTAAGGTGTTATTACATGAATTTAGACTGAAAAACTAAGGAATTAAGGAGTTAGAATAGAGGTTAGGGCTTGAACTTAAGAGAGCTAAGAATGGGGATTTGAGGGTCATTTGGACTTCGATTTTGGTAATCTTTATATGTATAGACTCGTGGCAAGATAAGGAGTCCGTTGATGTTAAATTTTCTGATTTTCGAGAAGTGGGCCCGGGGCTCGGATTTTGCTAATTTCGAGATTTTTGCTATTTTTCGATTGTTTTCGATTGGGTATTATTCCATTGGCATATTATGACGTATTCGTTGTGGTTTTGATCAGATTCGACGTACGAGGAGGTCGATTTGAGAGGCAAGGGCATAGCGAGCTAGGATTTTGGCCGGCTTGAGGTGAGTAATAGATGTAAATGATGTTCTGAGGGTTTGAAACCCCGGATTTGCACATCGTAGTGCTATATTGAAGTGACTTGCACGCCGGGTAGCGAGCGTGGGGTAGAGCACCATTGGGGATTGTGACTTGGTCCGTCCAAATAGATGAATTAACTGTGTATTTGACTGAATATCACTTGTTATCTTTATAATTTGAGTTGATTGCCATATATGGGCTTCGTGCCAACTGATTGAATCCTTTAGGGACTGCTTTTACTGGTTTCTTATCATTTTTACATATAGTTGAACTCAGTTCTAGTAATTAATACTATTTTTGCAAACTCAGCCACCTTTTCTCAAACTTGAAACTTAATTAATATTTTTAATGAAGTTTGGGCTGATATTTCTATATTACTGTGCCCGAGGGGCTTATGTGATTCTGGACTGAGTATAGGATTGGGCTGCGCGCCGCAGCGGTATTGTATTGATATTGATATGAGGCCGAGCGCCTAGTTGATGCCACGAGATGGCTTATTATTGCGCTTGGGCCGTAAGGGGCCCCTCCCAGAGTTTGCACACCCCCAGTGAGCGCCGTCGACGATAAATAAATGGAGCGGACTGCACGCCGCAGCGGGTACTAGAGAGTACCGGACTATGTGTTCCATTTCATATTTGACTGTTATTTACTTACTTATCTGTTGCAGGATTTATCTTAACTATTTTGATTGGTTTGCGGACTTTATATTACTTGGTTTAAATTGTTGCATTTATAGATTGCTTTGTGCCTATTCAGGATTTCTTATTCTCAGCCTTTATTTATGTTTATTACTCACTGGGTCGGAGTACTCACATTACTCCCTGCACCTTGCGTGCAGATCCAGGTACATCTGAGGCTGAGTGAGGACTTCTCTGCCGAGTAGCATATCCGGGAGTATCAAGGTAGCTGCATGACGTCCGCAGTCCTGATCTTCCCTTCTATCTTATTGTTTCATTTCCGCATTTCTCTAGAACGATATGTAGTAGGTTGATACTCATGTATTAGAGGCTCAGACTTGTGACACCAGATTCTTTGGGCTGTGTAGTAGTATTGTTACTTGGGATTCCGCATGTTTTACTCTATTTCAGTATTACGACTTAGTAATTGATCTGTGTTAATTAGTTCTTGAACTGTATAAAAATGGTTAAGGGTATTAAATTGGTCGGGCTTGCCTAGCAGTGTGTTGGGCGCCATCACGACCGGGGTTGTGGTCGTGACAAGTTGGTATCAGAGCCTAGGTTACTTGGTCTCGCGAGTCATGAGCCGGTTGGTAGAGTCTCGTGGATCGGTACGGAGACATCTGTACTTATCCTCGGGAGGCTGCAGAACCTTTAGGAAAACTTCACATTCTTGAAATTCATGTCGTGCGGCTTTGTTGAACTGAGAACTAAACTTCTATCATCATATTCTCTCACAGATGGTGAGGACACGAGCTACCGGACGTGGCGGACGACCACCAGTACCACCTACTGAGGCCGCCGGAGGCCGTGGACGCGGTCGTGGTCGTGCCAGAGGCAGAGCAGCCGGGGAAGCACCTGCTGATCCACCAGTTGCCCCAGCTCAGGATCAGGCTCCAGCTGTGGACACACCAGCAGCACCTGTTCAGGCACCAACTGTGCCTATCGTGATTCCGGGTCTTCAGGAGGCCTTAGCACAGATATTATCAGTTTGCACTGGCCTGGCTCAGGTAGTTTCAGCCACCACAGCAGCAGCAACAGCCACTTCGCAGGCTGGGGGAGGCAATCAAACCCCCGCTGCTCGCACACCTGAGCAGGTGATGCAGGGACTACAGACACCAGAGGCACCTCCAGCTCAGCAGGTTGCACCAGTTTAGGGCTTCGTGGTTCTAGCTATGCCAGACGATGAGCAGCGTCGTCTCGAGAGGTTTGGTAGGCTCCACCCTCCGACATTCGGTGGTGCTGAGGGCGAGGATGCTCAGGGTTTTCTTGACAGATGTCAGCGTATGCTCCGTTCGGCAGGGCTCCTTGAGTCGAGTGGTGTGGTATTTATTACTTTTCAGTTCACGGGGGCTGCTCTTACTTGGTGGGAGGACTTTGAGAGGCGTAGGCCTGTCGGTGCAGCACCCCTGACTTAGCAGCAATTCTCCGCTCTTTTTCTGGAGAAATATGTACCTCAGTCCCGCAGAGAAGAGCTGCGTAGACAGTTTGAGTGGTTGACACAGGGGGATATGACAGTGACTCAATACGAGATGAGGTTTTCACAGTTGGCTCGTCATGCTATTTGGATGGTTCCGTCAGATCGTGAGAGGATCAGGAGATTTGTGGATGGCCTTAACTATCATCTCTGTATTTTGATGACTAGAGAGAGAGTATTGGGTGCTACGTTTGAGGAGGTGGTGGATATCGCTCGTGAGATCGAGTCAGTTACAGTGGTGCTCCTTCGAGGGGCCAGTTCCAGCATGGTAGAGGTCGTTCTTTCAGGCCTGCTCAGTCGGCCTGTCCAGAGTATCGTGGGGGATCTTCAGGCCGTGGTCATCATGGGCCCCAGCAGGGTGAGTCTTCACTCTGTGCCCTCCCAGCTCAGAGTTCATCTTATGCCCCATCAACTCAGGGTTCTTCTGCGCCTAGTGCATCTGCTAGTCACTCCGGTGCGAGGGGTTACCTTCAGTCCCCATCTCCAGCATCGGGCAGCTGTTATGAGTGCGGAGAGTTTGGTCACCTGAGGAGGCAGTGCCCTCGACTTCGTGGCAGTCAGCATCAGCAGAGGGGTCAGCCCTCGACTTCTGCTCCAGTTACTTCACCGCCCGCCCAGCCAGCTAGGGGTGGAGTTCAGGCAGCCAGGGGTCGTCCCAGAGGTGGAGGTTGATCAGGCGGTGGCCAGGCTCATTTCTATGCTATGCCGGGCAGGACAGACGTTATTGCTTCTGACGCTGTCATTACAGGTATTGTTTCAGTCTGCCATAGAGACGCCTCAGTATTATTTGATCCCGGTTCCACCTATTCATATGTGTCTTCATATTTTGCTCGTTATTTGGGTATGCCCCGGGAGTCTCTATCTTTGCCTGTTCATGTGTCTACCCCGGTGGGCGATACCGTTGTTATGGACCGTGTGTACCGGTCAGGTGTTGTGATTATTGGGGGTCTGGAGACCCTAGTATTTTTATTGCTACTGAGCATGGTGGACTTCGACGTTATTTTAGGCATGGATTGGTTATCTCCGTGTCACGCTATTCTAGACTGTCATGCTAAGACAGTCACTTTGGCTATGCCGGGTGTACCGCGGATCGAGTGGCGTGGTGTGACTGATTATATTCCTAGTAGAGTTATTTCTTTCTTGAAGGTCCAGCGTATGGTTGGGAAGGGTTGCCTTTCCTATTTTGCGTTTGTGAGGGATGTGGGAGCTGAGACTCCTAGCATTGATTCCGTTCCAATTGTGATGGATTTTCCCGATGTCTTTCCTGCAGACCTGCCGGGCATGCCGCCGGACAGGGATATTGATTTCGGTATTGACCTGGTGCCGGGCACTCAGCCCATTTCTATTCTGCCATATCGTATGGCACCAGCGGAGTTGAAAGAATTAAAGGAGCAGCTTCAGGAGCTCCTGGATAAGGGGTTCATTCGGCCTAGTGTGTCACCCTGGGGTGCGCCAGTTCTGTTTGTGAAGAAGAAGGATGGCACAATGAGAATGTGCATCGATTATAGGCAATTGAACAAGGTAACAATTAAGAACAAGTATCCCCTACCTTGCATTGATGATTTGTTTGACCAGCTTCAGGGAGCGAGGGTGTTTTCCAAGATTGATCTCCGTTCGGGTTATCACCAGTTGAAGATCAGGGATTCAGATATTCATAAGACTGCTTTCAGGACTAGATATGGTCACTATGAGTTTCTTGTCATGTCTTTCGGGCTGACCAATGCCCCAGCAGCGTTCATGCATCTGATGAACAGTGTATTTTGGCCTTATATGGATTCATTTGTCATAGTGTTCATTGATGATATTCTGGTATACTCGCGTAGTCAGGAGGAGCACCACATCATTTGCGAGTCGTATTGCAGAGATTGAGGGAGGAGAGGCTTTATGCAAAGTTCTCCAAGTGTGAGTTCTGGCTCGGTTCAGTGGCTTTCTTGGGACATATGGTGTCCAGCGAGGGTATTCAGGTTGACCCGAAGAAGATAGAGGCGGTGCAGAGTTGGCCTAGACCGTCCTCAGCCACAGAGATTCGTAGCTTCCTTGGGTTGGCAGGCTATTACTACCAGTTTGTTCAAGGTTTTTCCTCTATTGCATCGCCCTTGACCAAGTTGACTCAGAAGGGTGTTTCATTTGTATGGTCGGACGAGTGTGAGGAAAGCTTTCAGAAGCTCAAGACAGCTTTGACCACAGCTCCAGTATTGGTTTTGCCATCAGCTTCAGGTTCTTATACGGTATATTGCGATGCTTCGCGAGTTGGGATTGGTTGTGTTTTGATGCAGGAGGGTAGAGTTATTGCTTATTCTTCTCGTCAGTTGAAGCACCATGAGTAGAACTATCTCGTTCATGATTTGGAGTTAGCTGCTATAGTTCATGCATTGAAGATTTGGAGGCATTACTTGTATGGCGTATCTTGTGAGGTATTCACTGATCATCGCAGTCTTCAGCATTTGTTCAAGCAAAAGGATCTTAATTTGAGGCAGCGGAGGTGGCTAGAGTTACTTAAGGATTATGATATCACCATTCTGTATCACCCGGGGAAGGCCAATGTAGTGGCCGATGCTTTGAGCCGAAAGGCGGTGAGTATGGGGAGCTTGGCATACATTCCAGTTGGGGAGAGGCCATTTGCAGTTGATGTTCAGGCCTTGGCCAATCGATTTGTAAGACTAGATATTTCAGAGCCCAGTCGGGTGTTGGCTTGTGTGGTTTCTCGATCTTCCTTATATGACCGCATCAGGGAGTGTCAGTATGATGATCCGCATTTGCTTGTCCTTAAGGACAGGGTCCAGCATGATGATGCCAGAGACGTGACCATTGGTGATGATGGTGTGTTGAGGATGCAGGGCCAGATTTGCGTGCCCAATATGGATGGGCTTCAGGAGTTGATATTGGAGGAGGCCCATAGCTCGCGGTATTCCATTCGTCCGGGCGACGCGAAGATGTATCAGGATCTTAGAAAGCACTATTGGTGGCAGAGGATGAAGAGAGATATTGTGGAGTATGTAGCCTGATGTCTTAATTGTCAGCAGGTGAAATATGAGCATCAGAGACCGGGTGGCTTGCATCAGCAGATGGTTATTCCTGAGTGGAAGTGGGAGAGGATCACTATGGATTTTGTTACCGGACTCCCACGGACTTTGAAGAAATTTGATGCTATTTGGGTGATTGTAGACAGGCTGACCAAGTCCGCGCACTTCATTCCGGTTTGTACTACTTATTCTTCAGAGCGGCTGGCAGAGATTTATATTCGGGAGATTGTTCGGTTGCATGGTGTTCCAGTTTCCATCATATCAGATCGGGGCACTCAGTTTACCTCTCAGTTTTTGGTAGACGGTTTAGCGAGAGCTGGGTACTCAAGTGCAGTTGAGCACAGCCTTTCACCCTCAGACGGACGGGCAGTCCGAGCGCACCATTCAGATATTGGAGGATATGCTACGCGCCTGTATTATTGATTTTGGAGGGTCATGGGATCGGTTTCTAACGCTTGCAGAGTTTGCCTAGAACAACAGCTATCAGTCCAGCATTCAGATGGCACCGTATGAGGCCTTGTATGGGAGACGGTGTAGATCTCCAGTTGGTTGGTTCGAGCCCGGGGAGGCTAGATTGTTGGGGACAGATTTGGTTCAGGATGCATTGGAGAAGGTGAAGGTGATTCAGGAGAGACTCCGTACAGCGCAGTCGAGGCAGAAGAGTTATGCGGACAGGAAGGTCCGAGATGTATCCTATATGATTGGTGAGAAGGTCTTGCTGAAGGTTTCACCCACGAAGGGTGTTATGAGATTCGGAAAGAAAGGGAAACTGAGTCCGCGGTTCATTGGGCCTTTTGAGGTACTTAGGAGGATTGGGGAGGTGGCTTATGAGCTTGCCTTGCCACCTAGCTTGTCGGGCGTGCATCCAGTTTTTCATGTTTCTATGCTCCGGAAGTATATTGGAGACCCGTCCCATGTCTTGGATTTCAGTACAGTTCAGTTGGAGGGTGATTTGACTTATGATGTAGAGCCAGCAGCCATTTTGGATCGTCAGGTTCGGAAGTTGAGGTCCAAGGATGTTGCTTCGGTGAAGGTGCAGTGGAGAGGTCGGCCCGTGGAGGAGGCTACCTGGGAGACCGAGCGGGAGATGCGGAGCAGATATCCTCACCTATTTGAGGCTTCAGGTATGTTTCTTGATCCGCTCGAGGACGAGCGTTTGTTTACCGCCCCGTTTTCCCCATTTTCTGCTTCTTTATGCTTCATTATAAGAGTCTTGTGTGAACGAGTTGATTTGGATTGGTTTTAGAAGGAAATGAGACACTTAGTCTCTTTAAGGAAGGTTTGTTTTGGAAAAGTCAGCCGGATGTTGACTTATGTGTTAGAGGGCTCGGATATGGTTTCCGATGGTTCGGTTAGCTTCGGGGGATGATTTGTGACTTAGGAGTGTGATCGGAAGTGTTTTTGGAGGTCCGGTGTAGAATTAGGCTTGAATTGGCGAAGTTAGTATTTTGGCGAATTCCGGTTGATAGGTGAGATTTTGATCCGAGGGTCGGAATGGAATTCCGAGAGTTGCTGTAGCTTCGTTATGTGATTTGGGATGTGTGTGCAAAATTTCAGGTCATTCGGAGGTGATTTGGTTGGGTTTTTGATCGAATGCGTATTTCGGAAGTTTTTAAAGAACTTAGGCTTGAATTCGATGAGAAATGATGGTTTTAGTGTTGTTTGAGGTGTTTTTATGATTGGAACAAGTTTGAATGATGTTATAGGAGGTGTTGGTGCTTTTGGTTGAGGTCCCGGGGGCCTCGGGGTGATTTCGGATGGTCAACGGGAAGTTTTAGTTTGTGAACTTAAGATTTTTGCAGCTGCTTCTGGTATTTTCGCTTCTGCGGAAATGGGACCGCAGAAGCGAGATGTGAGCCGCAGAAACGGCAGGTATCGCAAGTGCGGAGTGGCTGACCGCATCTGCGGAGTCATAGATGCGACCAAGTGACCGTAGATGCGGAGTTTGGAGAATTAAGGGGAAACCGCAAACGCGGAGATTTGTCCGCAGAAGCGGAAGTCGCAAGTGCGGAAATTCAAACGCAGAAGCGGAAATATCTGCAGAAGCAGTGCATTAACCGCAGAAGCGGGATTCGCAGATGCGGCTAGGGAGCCGCAGATGCGAAAATGATTGGTCAGTGTTATTTAATTTCTCCTTCGCGAAATTTCAAAGGGTTTCATATTTTTCACTTCGGACTTGGAGAATTTGGGCGAGTTGGAAGAGAGAAATCAAGGGACTTCTTTGAGGTAAGGATTTCTGAGTCTAAAACACAATTCTAAGGTGTTATTACATGAATTTAGACTGAAAAACTAAGGAATTAAGGAGTTAGAATGGAGGTTAGGGCTTGAACTTAAGAGAGCTAAGAATGGGGATTTGAGGGGTCATTTGGGCTCCGATTTTGGTAATCTTTATATGTATAGACTCGTGGCGAGATAAAGAGTCCGTTGATGTTAGATTTTCTGATTTTCGAGAAGTGGGCCCGGGGCTCGGGTTTTGCTAATTTCGAGATTTTTGCTATTTTTCGATTGTTTTCGATTGGGTATTGTTCCATTGGCATATTGTGACGTATTCGTTGTGGTT